>NC_068982.1:160201822-160205798 GCF_001194135.2 Octopus bimaculoides
ACACACACACACACACACACACACACACACACACACACACACACACACACACACACAGAAATTGTCTCTTAAACCACGGCGCTGCATACCGTATTACAATACAATATCTAAACCAGCAAGAATGTTACGTATTATAGGAAACGACTTTTGCAAAGCACATTACATTTGTTTTATATTTATTGCAAGATAACACAATTGCACCCTCGTTCACTTTCTCAATATAAAACGTGTTACATTTGGAACTGAAACTCGGTCTGATATAGAGTAATAGAAATTAAAGTCACTAGAGGCAGTCGGTTGGCAATATTTCAATAAACTACGATGTGTAACAACATGCAATCTTATCATAAAACAATAAGTCACTTTAACTTATATTAATATACTGAGAACTTTTGCTAACATTGTAAATGGTGAAGTGTCATTAAGGGTTTTCTATATCACAATAGACTTTATAAGAGGAAATGGTTATATGTAACTGTAACTGGCAAAACTAAATTTACCTCTATTAGGATAAACAATTTTAATTTATATAATTACTATCAATTTATATTAGAATATTGAATTTACGATTGTATAATATGATGGATATTTATATTGCTTCTGTGGAGGGAAAGTTTAATCTCCCATTACACAATTGTATTCGCTAGTTTGGCAACATTGCTACATAATACTTATTTAATTGTTTCCAAAGATATTATCCATGTTGCTTTAGTAATAACACTGCATTCTCGAATGTTCCTCTAATGTTTTCCTTTAGAAGTTTAAATTTAATTATATAATATATCTATAGGACGAATCTATCATCATAAATCCCAAACCATTAAGATTAGAGATCTTAACAAATGTTGCTGAGTTTCTTCGATTTTTGATTTGTGTTTACCATTCTTCCACTTAAACATTGCTTAATGTACAAATAGAGAGATGTATCTCAGACCGTTCTGTTTATATGTTGGATCTTTTTGCCAGTTTCAACAGTGAAGTTTCAAAGGAGTGAGATTTTCAAGCGTTGGAGGTGTTTTGTTTTCCCAAGCATTTAGCCATTTCTTTGCCTCAAAAGTGATACAAACAATAAAAAGTGTTCTTGCTGTAAGTAATGAGAGGCATGATGATAATATCATTAATATCAATAGCATTATTGTTATTATTATTATTATTATTATTATTATTATTATTATTATTATTATTATTATTATTATCATCATCATCATCGTCATCATCATCATCATTATTAGGTAATCATAATTATAAAATGATAACAACAAAAACAACAATAAAAATCTTTTTTACTCTAAGCACGAGGCCCGAAATTTTGGGGGAGGGACCCAGTCGATTAGATCGGCCCTAATTCACAACTGGTACTTAATTTATCGACCCTGAAAGGATGAAAGGCAAAGTCAACCTAGGCGGAATTTGAACTCAGAAATTCCGCTGAGGTCCACTTTATAATAATTATATCAATAATAATAATAATAATAATAATAATAATAATAATAATAATAATAATAATAATAATAATAGTGATGGTGATAATAATAACAAGAATTAGGAAAATATTGGACAAAGAAAATGTAAATGAAGAACGAATTCCTAAACAACTCCGTGCAAATTACCTATTTTCTTCGCTCTAAGCGCTTCACGGGCAAACCCTGCTGGCGGAAATTAATGCTTGTAGAATTTACCTGAAAACGATCATGGGCCCTGGTAGTAATGCCCATTCAAGACATTTTTAGAAGTTATCCATATTTCTTGAGCTAAAAGTCCTTCGGCGTACACAAAGAGTAGATTCTTAGCGATGATTAGAAGAAATGTCTCTTCATTTGCAATGAGTGTTTTTAAAATTGCGTGAACGAAACGAAGAAATCTAGTATACCATTTTCTTCTGTCAGAACCAACACTTTAAGTGACTGAGAAATTTAGCGATATACATTATTTATATCAAGATTCTTCGCTCGAAGACCCTATCACAACCTATCCACTTAGAAAAAGCGCATATAAGAAAAAGATCAAATGACTACTGTTGGAATTCTGTGGCCATAGGTTTCTTCATAACTGTGATCATAGGTTTTATCAATCACGAAAACTTGTACTAAACAACAAATATGTAATTGTTAATTACGCATAATTTTATTTCAATGACGTGTATCTAACGTTTCCAAAATATATATTGCTGCAACTTGACCACACCGTCTATTTCACTACATATATAAAGCTAATATCCATTCTAGGTGGCTATCGCATTATATTCACCGATATGCTTAAACTTATGTAAATTTACGAATGTATTGAACATAGCACATTTCTAAGCCGATTTCTGCATATAAATACATAAATTCCCATCTGAATGTTTGTCATTGTAGTTTTATTTGATATGGCTGTAAATGCAAAAGATTGAATTCATTTTCATATAAAGCCTTTTGAAATATCATATTAAAATCTGTCGATGTGAATAGCATATATGTTTGGATATGAAAGTTATTTCGTCAAAGTGAATTAACATGGCTCTTGAGGCTCGCAATATTTTAAATTTCTTTATGTAAGACGATGGGATCTAATGTCAGTCTAAATAATTGAATATAAATCAGGCTGTAAGTAGTTCATTCTCTAGTCCTGTGCCTCGCAGTCGTAGTCAGAGAATCAGAATGGATTCAGGTTCGAGAATTGGAAGAAAAAGAATTATCAGCAAAAGGAATTTGCAGGTATTTTTGCATTCATATTTAATAATCGCTTCATTCCGAAAAGATGATAATTTCAGTAAGTTAGTATACATATTTTAAACAAAAATTATGAAATATTATTCTCTTATTCTTTTACGCGATTTCGTCATTTGGCTGCAGCCATGATGGAGGAACACCTTAAAGAGTTTTAGTCGACGAAATCCACCCCAGGACTTATACTTTGGAAGGCTAGTACTTATTCTCTCATTCTCTTTTGCCCAACCGCTAAGTTACGGAGAAATGAACACACCAATATCGGTTGTCAAACAATGGGGGGCGGGGAACACAAAGATATACACACACACACATAAATGCATATACATATAACTTTAGATTTTAGAAGGCTTGGGTCATTATTGAGAGCCCCAGCAGGCATCAATCAACCAAATTATCAATCATTCAAAATACTCACCAAACACACACACACACTGGCTCACTCACTCACTCACTTATTCATTCACTCACACACTCATTCTCACACGCACACACATCCTATGTATCCGTATATACATATTATATATATAATTGATAGGCGTAGGAGGACTGTGTGGTAAGTAGCTTGCTTACGTACCACATGGTTTCGGGTTCAGTCCCACTTCGTACCACCTTCGGCAAGTTTCTTCTACTATAGTCTCGGGCAGCGCCAAAACCTTGTGAGTGGATTTGGTAGACAGAAGCTGAGAGAAGCCCGTCGTATATATACATATATACGACGGGCTCCTTTCAGTTTCATATATATATGTATATGTGTGTGTGTGTGTGTGTGTGTCTGTGTGTGCGTGTGTGTGTGTCTGTGTTTGTATGTGTGTGTTTGTGTGTGTGTGTGTGTGTGTATGTGTGTTTGTGAATCTGTGTTTGTCCCACAAACATCACTTGACAACCGATGCTAGTGTGTTTACATCCCCGTAACTTAGCGGTTCGGCAAACATAACCGATAGAATAATTATTAGGCTTACAAAGAATAAGTCCTAGGGTGGATTTTCTCGACTACAGGCGGTGCTCCAAATGACTGAAACAAGTAAAAGAGTAAAAGAGTAATTCATATTTTAGAGATAAATTTTCTCTATATGTAGAGGACACACCGGAGCGCTCAAGATATATATATATATATATATATATATATAACATCAGACTGTAGATAACTAAATTACAAGTATATAGTCCATTTTTTGTATTATAGTGCATTGTTGTACCATTTTTATTCTTTACAAACAATACACAATGTTTCAAGCGAACTGGAATACTCTCTTATACATATATAT
>NC_068982.1:160206054-160208604 GCF_001194135.2 Octopus bimaculoides
TATATATGTGTGTGTGTGTGTATGTATGTATGTATGTAAGTATGTATATATGTATGTAGCGACTACCAAGCAGTAAAGACTAAAGACGAACGGCACGCTCAAGCTTGTTATTGTCAGATTGGCAGTTATTGTAATATAAATATTGCGCCATATTTGAACCCGTGTTGGAAATTTCTGGTTATGCTATGCATATTACTTTCGTGATATAACTCTCAATCGCAAAGTTTCTGGAATAATAATGGCTTATAATCTAAACGTCACAGAAATGAATGTTGCCGATTTTATCGTAGATGATGGACATGGACTTTTCAGCAAGCCTATCGTTATAATAAACTTGCTTTTATATATGTAAGAAACACCGTTGATATCACCGGATTTGTATATCACATTATTGTTAAAGTGTTTAAAGGGAAGCTTCACAATTGTTGATATGTGATGTCTCCAGGTCTACCAAAGCAGAATATATCAGTGAATGATCAATTTGAAAGTTATCATATTAAATGTGTTTTTATCTATAATATTCAACATTCATATAACTTATAAGTGAATATATATTACTGATATAATACGCTTTGAAAGGGAACATCCAAAATCTTGAATATTATTTTAAAGAATAGGGAATGTGTTGTTCATAATCGAGGATATGTACTGTGTTTGATAAATACTGCTAACTTAATATTGAAATCACTTGTTAACAATATTGTTTTTGAAATTTACTTTCATTAGTATGTTTTACTCCATGTCTCATTCGTAAACTGAAAGCTTTAATATAACTATTTCAAAATTCATTTCAGGGTACAACTCTCTTCTCGGCTATTTTTAGCGTTATTACAAGTGCAACAAAAATACGGAGGGTGTATTAATAATGCTTCACTCAGAAGCAGAAACTTATAGAAAAACAAATTCAATACGTGAACTCATAAAGTGTAGAGAAAATAATTATAAATCCGGCTAATCGTAATAAATTGTAACAAAAGGAATTATGACAATAATCATAAACCAAGTTGTCAGACGAAACTGTAAAGAAGTATATAAAATGTAAATAGGATACTAAAGCAATAATACCATTATTTGATATATTTCATATCCAATACAACGCTCATGGAAAATAAATTATGACATGTACCACTGGCATCTTATGCTTCTGAGGGTCCATGCGCGATTGTTACCGGCATCCCATAAATATACTGGAGCTAAAATTGTGACTTGCAGCTATTTATCTCTTTTCGACCGTAATCTTAAATTTGCTATCGTGCATAATGAAATCTTTATAAGGTCTGTTAGTTAAAAATGTAAGAAATCATATGTTTTGCATAAAAATGGTGAACTGTTTCAGTGAACACTGAATACTTCTTATCTTAATAACTGTATTGTATGATGTTACAGTGTGGATCGTAATAAATTGTTTATAATATGGAAAGCAATAACGTTATATTTTGTCACTCAGAAAGCGCATATCATATATATAACACTAGGTCGACTGTTCTTAAACATGTAAATCTAAATCATGCGTTATATTGAGTTATGAAGACGAAACAATATTTATTGACTATAACTTTATGTGTATGTATTTTTGGATGTGTGGTAAAATTATATTGCAAAGAAAACAATAATGCTGTATGAATAAGGTGATGCATTATAGAGACAAATATGAAAGAAGGGCCCAGCTAAATTTACACTTATCTTGAAAAACATTTGTTGAGGTGAAGAACGACTCTGAAGTTACTTGAAACATAGATTTACATTGTAGTATATAATCTATTTTCATTTTCTCTGAGGAAAAATTGGTGGTAAGTCTTTGTATTGATATAACAGGAGGTAGAGTAATGCTGTGTTAAATATAACTTCGCGAACAGGAAGACAATGGAAGTAACGAATGCAAAATATGTCAAATTTCAAACTAAATACGAAACACCTTTCAAAGCACTTGCTGGTGATTCTTCGCATTTGAGAGTACGTAGTACAACAATGTAATCTTTCGTCAGATTTTCATCTAAACTTGGTATATGCTCATCTTCTGAAATTCCAGGTGAGATATACACAACCACTGCTCAGAAAAAATCGAGCAAACCCTCTACCAATCAACCTCTTGTTTCGAAATATAATTGTGAATACACGGGAGTGCAGAAAAGCGCATTGCTTCAAAATTCATCTGAACAATTTCTTTTAGATTTACACGTATATTCATTCAGATAACATTTGAGCATCACCAGAGACTATAAGAAAGAAAAGACACGCATTGCCCGTTTCTATGCAAGTTTAACAATGGAATAGATGTATAAAGATAAACAAATTAGCAAAAGCTTACAGTAATTTAAGTTATTCCTGATAATGTGTCTTTAATACATAATCGCTTCTGTAAATACGACTTATTTCTGCAACTTATGATATTAATTGAATAAATTATATTTATATATATATATATATATATTGTGTGTGTGTGTGTGTGTGTGTGTGTGTGTGTGTGTGTGTTTGTGTGTGCAGGAGCGGCTGTGTGTTAGGTAGGTTGCTTAACAACCACCGGGTTCCGCGTTCAGTCTCACAGCATGG
>NC_068982.1:160208981-160210060 GCF_001194135.2 Octopus bimaculoides
ATATATTATATCTGTATGTGTGTGTGTGTTTTGTCCCCCAACATCGATTGACAACCGATGACGGTGTGTTTACGTCCTCGTAAAGGCGGTGCTCCAGCATGAGCGTAGTCAAATCACTGAAACAAATAAAGAATATATATATATGCGCTTGCATTGCACTAAGTATTAAATTATGGTTGCATACTCATATGATATTATGCATGCAGCTTTGGGCAAGTCTCTTCTACTTCCATCCACAAACGTTCGAAAAGCTGTGAGGAGTAAAATTTGCTAGCCAAGATAGAAACTCTGTCCATCATTCTGATTTGGGTTGGTAGCCATTTTCACCCAGCCTAACACTATATTCGGCACTGGGGTTAAAAAAATGTTAAAACCAGTTGGGTGAGCTACATCCGGATTAGGTTTCTGGCCTGCAGAAAACCTCCACTCTTCTCAGTAACGGGCTTCATAAGTGGTTAGGGGCATAATCTTGTTCTTCTGGATAAAGGAACTGTTCGAATAGGAAAGGAGATTTTGCGATTAAATGGAATATTCTTACTGTATTGTGCTTAATTACAGTGACATGATTTATAAGGTGTAATATTAATAAAATGAATAATTTTCACAAGAAAACAACGGTGGAAAATATTCAATATTGAATATAACTCAGCGGGCAAATTAAAATATTGTTTGAGAATAAAATATTGTTTAGGAATAAAATACCGTTTGGAAATAAAATGAAGATACAAATATCGAAATATTGTCTATTGGTTAATGTTTGCTAGTGTTACCATGTAGAATAGTGATTAAATGTCTTCCAGTTTATGCATAAATGTGTATGTATGTGTGAGGGTGGGGTATGTGAGTGAGGAGAAGGAATAGTGTACGTTTGTAATATAGATATTTATGAACACATCACTATGTACATGTATAGATATATATGTATGTATACATGTCTGTACGTGTGTATACAGATGCATATATATGAGTCTGGGCATATATCCATATATAGATACATATACATCCATCTCTTTCTCTTTCTCTCTCGCTCTGTCTCTCTCTCTCTCTCTCTCTCTCTCTATATATATATATATATATAT
>NC_068982.1:160210094-160212050 GCF_001194135.2 Octopus bimaculoides
TATATAAACATGTATAAATGCACACATACATATGTATATATATGCGATTATGTCTATTAGAATATTCGCATATCTGAGCACACAAACACATACATACCGATGTACGTTTCCAAAACCATGAATAAATGTTATATAATACAAAAAAAAACTATTCATAAAATGGATATTGAAGATCTCATTAGGTGGTGGAAGAAGACATCTATGAAAAATATCATATTGCTAAACACACCGTATTATCCGATAAAATATCAATCAGTAATATGATGTGATTGTACAAATTGTCTATATTTCCGTCTATTATTTTAAAAGCGCTTCGTATTTAAGATAATTTGTTGAATTTTATGCGATAGACCTACCTGTTATGATAATGATCAAGATAGTATATATATTAGATTAGGCGTTTCATACTCCAAGAAAGATATCAGTATATAAAAGCGACCAAATAAGTACATATTTATGTTAAATTGATCTGATTAATTATAATGATAATGCATACATATTGAAATATACGAAGAGACTATGCAGAATTATTGAAATGACAGTAAAGCATAACAGAAATTTGTTTCTCTAGAAAATATTATTCCTGGGGAATGAATGATTTAGAATGTTCTATGAAATATAGAATGTTCTATGAAATATAGAATGTTCTATGAAATACAGAATGTTCTATGTATTCTTTTGTGATATTATTTCTATTGACAATCACATGGTGGTACTTAACGCTTCGTCATGGAGAAAAGCTATATACATATTTTGATTGGCAAGAAAAAGCAAAATTCATTTCAAAATCACACCCTCTTGTCTTAAGAGCAAGAAAGGCATACTGTCTCTCGAGTAAAATGTCGGAAGAGTCATGTTTGGAACCTCTTCGATTTCTAGATGAGAACTGGATTACTTTTATAAATTCAGAAGGAAAATAGTCATACACACGCCATGGTGCCAGTCTTTACGCAATCACTTTATATGTTAGAAAATGAACTAAAGTTTACAGCAAAGCATACCAAACAAGCTTCAAAAACGCAGAGCACGTATTGGGAAATGTAGTCTATCGATTGCAGAAATAGTATTTGAAAAAAACTGGAGACTCATTTAATTCCAGTCCTCAGTCAGACCTCATCTGGATTCAATAGAAAAAGAACGAATGTATTCTCATGTTATGAAGAATTAGGTTATGAATCGCAGACCATATTCTACAAAAGTATTGTTCTCTCATAAATACTTTTCTAGAAAATCAGTTTTCGTATGTCACTGTACATAATTGCTGAAGATCTTGTATTACAAAACGCCTACTAAAACTTGTCAAAGCTTGTCAAAGTAATGTCCGTAACTTTGGAGAAATAACATCGAAAACGACTTTCTTAATAAACCAAATAATTTTTGGTCTTCTAACAGACAATTACGACCTGGATGTGCCCCGCAGTGCGGCTGAAGCTCGATTAAAGCGTTTTCAAAGCAAACATGCTAACCACCAACTTATACCTACTCTCTTTTGTAAAACATATTTCAGACTCATCGACGGCTTGTGGATGGCTACGGTAAGAGACAGTCAACCACTTGAAGTATAAGGATGATAAATATATTCGGAAGATATGAAATATTTTTAGAATGTAAGAATCATGGAAGTATTAGGATTGCCATATCTTTCCTGTGCAGGAAGAGCATGAAAATATTGGTTTAGACGAAAGATAATTGTTTTATATAGCTTATTTCTGATATTCGTTATACCATCCGCTATATTTCTATGAAGCATTGCATAACGCTTAATAAATAATAGTATTGGATTATATCTATATACATATATATGATTAATTGTTTCGTTAAATTGGTTTCCGATCGACTGTACACAACAGTCAGTTCAGAAATGTAATCCCTGTTTATCTTACAACTAAATGCACTTAAATAGATAAATACATAACTACATGCATACGTACACACACACACACACACACACACACA
>NC_068982.1:160212131-160213707 GCF_001194135.2 Octopus bimaculoides
ATATATATATATATATATATATACACACATATGTCAGTCTCTGTTCTATTAAAAAATATATTTTGGGTTGGTAAAGATAAACAGAAATACAAACGCATCTTGGCACAACACACACGTACATTGACGTATGAACAACTATATATATACACTGTACTCTCTGTGATAGAAAGATCAACAAAAAATACCCCATCTCATGAGAGATAAATATTACTTATTTAAATAACACAATAGATCTTTCTGGGTGCTACCAATAGTTTCATGTTGAAAAATACTTCAAACATACCCACCAGGCACACGCCATATATCATAACGCACTAGAAACATTGAATAAGAAAAGAAACGCGAAAAAGCTAAGAAAGCATCATATAGAAAACAGGGAAGGCTAAAGAACGGAAAACGAAAAATAAAATATAAAATATAAAAAGTAAAAAGGTAAAGAAATTATCCTCCTTAGACCTCAAATTATAAAGCTGGAATTGTATCAACAAGTTAGTCAGGTATAGATGAGTTCTTCCAATTCTTCAAAATATACTTATTCATATGTTTGCATACGCTGAAAATTTCAGATCTAGATTTCAGTTGAGAGTTAGATATTTTAAATGTGAAAAGGATCTGATCTCATTCAGCTAAAAGTAACCTACATTTATTTGATCCATTAACATAAGGTGTGGATTTCTCAATTATATTCCACTTAATTACATGTAGTGTTTCGTTAGCTTTCAAACTCCATACATGGCTAGCCAACTTAGCTTTGCTTTTGTCTTTAAGTCGGAAGGAGGCTATGTAATTGTCATAGTGATGTTTAAATTCTCCTTTACAATAATCCAGATAGGATCTCCTTATCCGTTGTATTATAATTTAGCGCTGCAGTAATTTCTGGATTTGTCTTACAGCGTAGCATTCTCAGCAAGTGTCTTCTCCTACAGCCTCGAACTGATTGATGCTTTATGATTTAATTCGTAAATAGAAGTAATGCAGTTGCCCATATTATCTTCGCGCGCACACACATAGTATTTCTACATAAATACATGCAAGCACACATACACACATACACACATGTGTCTGCATGACAAGCATGACCAAAGTGTTAGACGAAGAATAGCTCCCCAAGTACAAGAAGCCGAATCCGATCCTACTGCGTGGCGTTTTGAACTGATCTAATTTTCTACGGTTTTGGGTTTACCGTCAGGTAAATCGTTTGTGTAAACCATACAGGTAGCGCCTTGTCACATGCAATAAGATACGAGAATTGTGTTAAGGGCACACACGACTGTTCAATTCTCAGTTTCTTACACATTAACTCAGAAGTCGTTATACAGATGACTGAACAAGTGAATGCTCCTGGAGAATGAAGAAGATCGAGCACAATTTCTTGAGGGGTTGCTAAAAAGTTCCCGGCTATAAGTGTATCACGAAAGGTCCTCAATTTTACAGGATTTAAAAAACTGAAGAACCGCTTTAATAATTGTGTCAATCTGAGAGGGGAATATGTTGAATGAAATCGTTATTAACTGGTCCACCTGGATTTTCTTTTACCCAAAGCCAGGAACTTTTCAGTACCCCCTCGTATATGTAT
>NC_068982.1:160214341-160216925 GCF_001194135.2 Octopus bimaculoides
TAACTGTAGTTATATGGTCTGGGTACCTCAGGCAGCTAGTGTTTTCTCTGTGTTCATGTTATGTGTCGAAAGAAAGCATCGATGTCGAACTCGTCAAATGTGATCAGCAGTCAGATGTAGCTGAAAGTGTATTCAAGCCAAAAGAAACTGGTCAGGCTGGCTAACAATAATCAACAGAACCATGCAACGATCATGTTTGTAAGAGTTATTCTGATTATAGACGAAAAGTTCATGTGATTGCTCATATTCCTAATGACATCAAAAATAAAATAACTAATTCTCATCAGCTAATGTAAAAATAATAAAATTCGCGGTTGCCAAACTAGACACACATGCACATTTGCATACACACATAGACATGCATACCTTTGGCTGCATTAACAACTGCAGGCAAAAAATATTAGATTTAAAAAATAGACGCACACAACGCTGTTACGTTGAGTTATATTATATAATATGTGATTAGTTAAAAGCTACGCAACATGTTTCATGCACACCCATTGCGGATAATTTTAACGTATACATTACAATCAATCAGGTCAAATATAATCATAACTAAGCATTCTCATAAACTTTTATACAGCGTTACATTTAAATATATATCATTATGACTACGTACATATGCATTGCACTAAATAGAGAAATAATCTTAAATACGTGCGTTCACAATAATACGGTATGTATTTATAACCACGCCTGTATTGTTTGCTATTATTTTGCATAACATTATTGTAAAATTGCTAATCCCAGACTTTGAAACGCCTTTTCGAAATGTAAAGCTTAAGCTTAACCAAGCCAGACTTAATAATAACGGTTAAATTGTTATTGGCTTCAATTATCATTATATTGTTCATTGACACAGGAAAATATAACTAATTGCTTTGTGTCTGTAAATAATAACAAAACATGGAAAGAGTATTATTTAGAGTTTAAAATGCTCAAACGCATGATTACCCAACACCCAGCACATGCAATATCAGAAACATATTTCTATACATGGCTCTATGCGTTTTCCTTATCACAAATTAAAATGAACGTTATGGAAATGTTTTCACATTCACGGTCATCTTTACTCCAATCAACATTTTTTTAGCGTAATTTAATTAAAAGAAACAAATGTTGAAGGCTTTTGACAGTGAGATCAATATCACTGACAGATATTAATTATCATGCCTGTGTTGATTTCAGTTTCTAAAGTAATTATTGTAATCGAGAGATGGGTATGATATAATTATTTTGATACTCAGTGTCAGGTGCAAAGGAAAAGTGTTTAATTAGCTTTTTGCTTGAATTCTTAATATAATTAGAAATGCTGTTGGATCAATTTTAACTTATTAGTCCAAATACCGTAGGCTTTCATGCAATTTGCAGCGAATCATTAACTGTAAATATCAGGAGATTTATTTGACTTTAGTTGCGTGTTTATTCTCTCTTGAAATGTGGACTACTTGTTTGGCAGAAATATGTGAAAAGCTGATAGTTAATTGCTATAAATATGTTTTTAACATTGATACAGTGTCTGCAAGCAGCTTGATTATTCTATGGCGGATAATCAAGGCTGTTAACCTAATGCCAAGTTTGAGAATTTATCAAGTTAAATTCAATGATTCTGGTCGTGTCCTAACAATTTAAGGGAAAATTGGATGCGATGTATCTGACATGTTCCCAGTTGCTATAATGAACGAAATGGTAGTTAGAAGTATTACACTATACTTAAAATTTACATCTTATTACGTGGGCACTTTTCTACAGAAATTAATTTTCATAGAGCTCATGGGAAAATATCTTCTTTTTATTTTCAATTAGTTGTAAGATTATAAATATTCTGCTTTCAAGTTGGAAACGCAATCTCATTTGTTGTCAGTTTATTAGGATACACATTCAACCGGAAAGTAAAATAGGTTTAATTTAATAATATGAGACTGTTTAAGCATCAGTTTGAGACAAAATGCAAACATATTCCACTAATGGAATTGGAGCCAAGTATATATCTATTACTATGATACTACGTCACCTAATATACTATAGAACATTTGTTATTTTTTCAATTGAACGCCATAAATGTTTTTGCGATTCTAACCATACTAATTTTATTTCAACAATATTTTTATTCCATCAAATAAAACTAGCAGAATAGGTCAGTCCACTAACGACTAAAAAGAGTATGGTTTCTTATTATGGCACCATGTTTCCAATAAGACATAACCTCGTATATCGAATAAAGTTACCGAAGCATCGAATTTTATGAATTAGAAAGGCATTTTACAGTGCGATTGGCAGTGCAATTTCTTTCTGTCTCATGTTGGTGTTTATAGTCTTGATTAGATGGTAACTCTGAATAATATTTGCTTCTCAGTTACATCATAACAAAGTTAGCTTTCAAATATAATTCAGATATTTGCTGGCCCTTCCATATCCTCCTTCAACTACACGGGCTCTGAATGCATAAATGAGAAACTGTTTAAAAGTAGAAAAACAAAATGTGTATGGATATCTCCATTACTAAGTGCAATTAGAAGCAGTCCACATATACGCGTGTGTACACACACACACACACACACACACACACACACACACACACACA
>NC_068982.1:160217250-160219837 GCF_001194135.2 Octopus bimaculoides
AAAGGAATTCTGTATCTACCGCGAATTACTATATATAAGTTTTACTTACTTTCTTTTCTTGAGAAATATTTTATTTGCATTGAAGAAAACATTCTTGGCTCTCTTAATATATTTAACAGAGTAATAACTCCAATTACTATATTCGAGTGACTTAAGTAATTGAAAATATTGTTATTTAAATTTTAAATGATTTCAGCACCTGTTCTCTATAGTGTATTAGAAGCTCATGATTGCAATTTTGTGCATATGAATTGTTAAGCACGCCTACACACGCGCGCACACACACGCACACACACACACACACACATACACACACACACACACACATGCACTTCCCCACACGCACAAACACGCGCATACACAAGTATATATATATATATTTGTAATTATGTATGTATTAAAAATTTAACTTTTATCTTGAAGCTAGTAAAGATTTATGTGTATATATGAGATGCTGTGATGTATTCCATTATCATATTTTGTGTTTCATTATTTTCTGTTGATAGGAAATGCATTGCAAATGAGAACCTGTGAATAGTAATAATTTTCTCAGTTAGTGAGTCTACTAAAGACAAATGAAATATGTTCCCTCTGGGGCATTTTGAATAAATGCCAGTACAATAATTTTCACTCATTCTGGACTGGACCCAGAATTTCACCAAACCTTATATATTTCCAGAATATATTTTGAATATATTTATATGGTGTTGTGTTTATCGGGCAGTTATAAACTCAGTTTCTGCCTATCTAGGAACACTGTGTAACACTAGAGTTTTAAAAGCCTATCTGATTTCCAATAATAAAACCAGTTAGTTTACTTCGCAGGTGGCAAAGGCCTTTTTAGCAATATTACATTGCAATTTCAAATATGACGAAGCACAGTGTGGGGTAATGGCTGTGGAATTAGCATTATCCACAATGCAATGACACTACTACTACTACTAATAATAATAATAATAATAATAATCATGATGATGATGATGATGATAATGATGATGATGATGATGATGATTATGATATTAATAATAATAATAATAATAATAATAATAATAATAATAATAATAATGATGATGATGATGATGATGATGCTGAAGATGCTGATGATGATGGTGAGGATGATGATGATAATAAATAAAAACGATAAAAGGTGAAAAATATACTCAGCTTGATCTACAGACGTCCAATGCTATAACTAGAAAAAGAATGTGCTGTCTTTGATGTGTTTCGTGACAAATATAAAGTATGTTATACTGGAGTCACTTGATGCTAGTGTAATGTACTTTTAGAGACAATATTTAGATATAAAAAAAGAAAGAAAATACTTTTAATAATTCAAAGTAACAAGCTGCGTGAGTAGAAATTATGAGGTTTTATGAATTACTTACAAATCAGATGGTATATGATAGAAGATCTCTGGTGAATGGAAGATTAACATGAAAGCATATTTTTCTGACATGATATGACTTTAGCCTCGTCTCAGTTTCGTAAAATATTGAATTTCTATCTGAGTGTATTTCATTTTCGTCCTAAACATAATAGATAAGTTAGTATATGTACTTTATTTATTGAGCAAAGTGTTTCGTTATATTTAAAAGTATTTTATAAATAAAAGTGGACATATGCAAGATAATTCGAAATGTAGACCAGATAAGTGCTCAGAATATATGATTTGTGCACAGAAACTTCAAATCAGAAGTTCTTAAAAATTTGCTCGTTTTCCACTCACTGAAATTTTACCTTAATTTTAGTTAAAAACTAGCAGTAATACTCTTCGTTAATCGGAGTAATTACTTTTACTCTTTCTCGGGAGCCATATTCAAAGTATCATTGTGTATATAGATTTACTCCTCCTGTATGTCTGTATTTTATAAGAACAAAAAATGAAGTAGAAAAAAGATTAATTTTATACACGAACTTCTGTTTGTTTATTATATGGTAATAATAAGTGAGTTGTATGTGTTATTTTATATATCAATCCAAAAATGGCAATCATATAATACACTAGGCTTTGGTCAGTACGGAGCTGTAATGAAAGAGAATGGCCCAATGTAGAACTGAACCCAAGGTGACATGGTTGGAAAGCAAGCTTCTCAACCACACGGCCACGCCTATAAGTGAGAGTTGCATTTTGGATAATATACTCCTTGATACAGTATGCTTAACAAAAAGATGGAATGTTTGCGGCGAGAAAACTTTTGATTTTATTATTTACTCGGGCAACGCAACAACTAATAACACTACACCATACAGGGGTTCCAGAATTAACTATCTGTTTCAATGAAATTGAGCAAATAAAAAAAAAATGACAGAATTTTATGTTTATTACCAAAACAGATTTATAAATCTTATGTCAAACCTTTATTGAAAATTTTCAACGTCTGTATCCCTGCATGCATCACATCTCTCCTTAGCGTTGTGAAGCACATTTTCAAGCATTTCAGGAGTTATCTCCTGCATAGCTAACAGAACGTGCTCTTTAAGCTCAGCTAAACGATTCCTTCATCTTGGGGATGGAGGTAAAGAAAACGATTGCTGCCAAATTGAAAAAAAAAACGTGGACATATAAGATGGGTCCAGCAGGAATGAA
>NC_068982.1:160219847-160220484 GCF_001194135.2 Octopus bimaculoides
AAATAAAAGTGAGTTTTAAAAAATGCATCGGATTTCACTCAAATCATCATTATTTCTCGGACACCCAGTATTTATTCGTCCGACTAAACGGGGGGGGGGACACAGGAGAGGACAAAATTCAGGTGGCGAGCGTAGCTTCCAGAAGTGATCACGCGGTCAAACTCAAATGGCTGTGAGTTTGTTTTTTGTTTTTTTTTTTCTATGAACATTTTGCATTATATATTTCAGACATGGATGATATAGAAAGCAGATTTGCTGCCGGGCATGCTGCATTGCGCAGGATTGGAAATGTAAAAGGGCAACGACTTAGGCAGCCCCTATAAGCTTTAACCGGCACCCACCAAGAATAAATCCAATACAGAGGAATGCTCTATTTTCCCTATCGAGTATTTAGCGATTGTTTCCCCTGTGAATCATGTAGCAGATATCTACGTTTGTAAATACACATATCTACTATTATCATTATCTTATGATATTTACTTTATATTATATTATACTTATTTATTGTGCTTTTACTTATTAATTTTTCTATATGTGACTGTGTATTTTCATCGATGAGTTCATGAGCCTTGGTTCTTTTCGCTCTCTCTCTCTCTCTCTCTCTGCATATATATATATATATATATATATGTGTGTG
>NC_068982.1:160220805-160225032 GCF_001194135.2 Octopus bimaculoides
TATATATATACATATATATATATATATATGTATAGACATATATGTCTGTGGATGCATGTATTATGTTAAGACACGTTCACTCTGTTCTACTATCAATATTTACATAATTTCAAATTACTGAGGTAGAAATGGCATATCTAAGATATTCAGCTCCTTAAACGAGCAGTTCTTGCTTAGTGCTTGTGAAAAATGTGTGTGCCTGCTTTAATATCTCTATTAGATTTAGAAACAATTTTTTTTCTATCAATAATTGATAGTCACATGCTCATTTTATTGTAGTTATATGAGAGATCTTTTGTTGGGCTGTAGATTTGAATTTCCCCATTTTTAACTATGCTGTAGTCTTGCACAGTATCACGTTCTCTGAATAAGTGACCATACAAATGGAAAATAATGTTAATTACATACGAAAGTTAATTTCAACTCAATTGCTTCTAGAGCCAAACTAATTGGTTTAAGGCATTTTCCTAGCTAATTGGCAATAGCTGGGAAATTTCCTATATGTACACACTATGCTAATTTACTTAGCACTCCAGTTACTGAAAACAATCAACCGAAATATAACTATGCATCTATACTTCGTTCAGTTCACAAGTTCCTTTGCCTATGAAAGCTGCAGTTGACACTTTTGGTTCCTCACTAAAGAATTTCTACCACATTTACCGAAATTCTCTTTTTCCCTCTTTGTAAACGTGATGGTTTTGCAAACCGTGTACATGTGGCGGAAACCTCCCTACTTGATATCCGCTTTGCATCCATCTTGCTCCAAATCCATCACTCTAGATCGCCTCAATATTCCCATTTTCGGAAACACACAGTATAGTACCCCACTCCTAGTAAGGCAATTTTTCTAATCCAGTCAAAACATATAGGTATAGATCTCATTCAACAATTCCATGGTTATAGAAATCACGTTCTTGAATGATAGCTAGTCAGTTTTCAATAACATCAAATTTAATAGACCACTACAGTACAATTTTGTTCAGAAATGGGCCCTCGCTTTCAGGAAACTTGGTTAGAGTTATTGTACTTCGTAGCAGTAACATACATATTCTATTGTATCTACTAGTTCTCATTTATCTCATCGAATGTTCGTGTCGGATCACACGATCGTAGCACCTACAAATGAAACATTATTTGACTCAATTTATAAATTTTGCACCCCAAGCATAAATTTTTGTCCAGTACTCTTCCATTTACATATGTCAACGATTTCCTGGTAGCCCCTTATAACACCCACTTCCATACACGTAGAAAAATCCCAATCCCATGATCTACGCGTAATCTAACCACTTTTCACCAAACCGTGAACAGTTATCTCCAAATCGTTCTCCAGAACTGTCCCGTCAATATTGTCAACCTCAGCATTATAATCACAACAGATGTCACGCGATACATTTCTCCCTAAATATGCACAATTAGTAACTAGAGCCCTTTCTAACAATTATTGGCATCATTTGGTCTGCTAATTGCTTGTATTTTTCCTGGCAAATGCTTCTCAAAATCAGAAAAACGGTATAAATCTAGCAGTATAAATTTTTCAGAGTAAGAAATATTTCGTATTCCCCAAGTTATTAATATTCTAGAAGGTCCACAATGAATATCTGCTATTACATATAAGGGGAAATACTACTACGCACACATGCATCGTATTCAACATCCAAAAATCTACATCGTAAGTATTAGCATTAAGTCTAACGTCAATCAACATCAATTTCTCATCAACAGACACACTGTCCTTTCCACTGGTATCATTTCCTTAGTGCAGGCTACTGTGTTCCCCATCCACTGAAGTACTTGCGATTAATACGCCTTCCCTCTCACTCATACTGTGCCCACCACACCCAACAACATCACTAAACAATTTTGTTCTTTGAAGAGAGCAGAAATTGAAAGAGAAGAGAAAGTGAAAGCTGCATGTACGTGCATAAGATATGAACGTGCGCGTGTGCATGAAAGAGAGTGTGTGAGTGAGTGAAGGTGTGTGTTGTCATGTATGTACTTTTTGTATGTGTAAGTGGCTCTCCCTCTCTCTCTCTCTCTCTCTTTATCATACACACACACCGTGCAAACTCTGTTATATATATATATATATATATATACATATATATAAAGATATATATATATATCCACGAATGACCCGTCTTTTTTGGCCTGTCCTAATTGTTGTTTCTCTTGTCCGCCTTTGTATAATCTATATGTCTGGATGTGTTTGATGTCCTCTATTACGTTTTTGTTCCAGTTATATATATATATATATATAGTGTAGTTGTCTACGCCTTATGCAGTGTCTGACCACCTCTTATACTTACACCTCAGATCCATCATGGCATCTGATGTGGCTTTTTAACCAGACAGTGTATTGAACAGATACTTACATACATTTCATATTTGATTTAGACCACCAAGAACTACAAAGTTCTGCTCTTTGTGGGTTTTAAACTCTCTTTTGAGGCCTCTGCTAGATTTGCAGACCTTATAGCATACACAGCATTGAAAGGTGTGCAAGGACACAGTTGCTTGTGATGGTTCGTTTTTCATAAGTCTGCAAATGCATGGTCTTTCACAAACATACAAAATGGTCGCTGAGATTCACCTTCACGTTTATCGCATTATCCTTCTTTAAATCTATCTTGGGTCTTGCATGTATCATCCTCGCCTCCTCAAATGCTTTCACTCCACTCCACAGTTTTGTTAGGCATCCAGCTCGATCAGAAGCAACAGTTTCTATAGCTTTTGGCTCCATTTCAAGAGACTTCATGGTAGTTCTTATGCTGTCATGAAGCCTCTTTTTAAGTTTGCCCTCCTCTGCAAGTTCGCCATAAAACAGGTATTTGAGTATGCATCCGTCCGCCGCTCGAACAATATGGCCAGACCATCTCATACGCGTACGGGGCAACCTACTTTTTTTAGACGAGGGCTTACATGCCCCATTATTAGACTATTTTCTTTTGTCAATGCATAGTCATCGCTTCTAAGCTATAAGCTTAAATATACTATGATTATTATTTATTGAATTGCAAAAATCGACGCTGCTTCTCAAAAACCATCGCGCATATATATATATATATATATATATATATATATATATATATATATATATATATATACATACAAATACATACATATATACTCACACGCACGCACACACAAACACATAAAATGCTATATATTGGGTTTGCAAACTTCATTCATATTTCTAACAATGTAGGAAATATTTGGTTAATTTTAATCAAATATTCAGAATATTTGAAAGCGAATGAAATTCCTTTGTAATATCTGTTTAAGATTTCAACAAAGATTATTTTACTAACTCTAATAAGCACACACGTGCACAAACACATCCAAAACACACATATGTACAAATTAGTAAAGAATTCTATACTGAAATATTCCACAAACCTTTATAAAGCCATTTTATTTGATTACATAAAACTAAAATTTGATTAAAAATTCATCTGATAGTTCCTCCAGTTAAATAAACATGTGCAATGCAAAACTATTGTTGGCTTCTGATTATATAAACTTATTTTTGGTTTAAGCAATTATTAGTTTTGCAAAGGTTTGCAATAATTATGCTTACTGCAGTCACCACCTATCTGCGTAGTAGGGCATGGTGTATTCGTAAAGTGATTTATAGTATTGCACACTGATTTCTGTGTAGTAAGGTTTCAATGGTTAGGGACGCAAAAAGCATATGTTGTGTAGGAGTTGTCAACTGAACATGACAATGCCTGTATAAAATAGGCTGGCTCGTAGAAACGTAGCACACACTCCCACTCGCACATGCACAAGCAGATATATACACACATGTATTTGATATTTTGTCGCTTGCAGAAACGATTATGCGGAGAAACTCAAAAGTAATACCAAGTTATCTATGATTTCAGCCGATTATATTGCACTCTATACGTCTGCTGATTAGTACTATCCTTTTGGTTGTAACCTGTTTGTCCATATCTATCTATCTATCTATCTATCTATCTATCTATCTATCATCATGGACGGACGGTAGACACATCGGCTCCCATGTAAGTTGCATTTTTCACCTCTTAAAAGACCTATTTTGTTTTAAAATTTTGTATAAGTTGTGTATAACACAAAATACTTCGTGAACATATATTTTTCAAATCGGAAATAGCTCTATTTAGAGCCTTATTTCCAAAAATTCAAACATATCTTCCTCGTTCCTAGCAATATTCTGTAAAACGAATATGGCTAAGGTTT
>NC_068982.1:160230815-160234924 GCF_001194135.2 Octopus bimaculoides
TTTTTTTTTTTTTTTTTTCCTTCCTTCCCCCTCCCAAAAAGAAAAGCTCTACATTGTATTTGTCCCATCTTCATTGAGCCCTGTGTGGCTAATAAAAGAAATGTATCTATCTATCTATCTATCTATCTTTCTAACTAACTAACTAACTAGCTAGCTAATTATCTGTCTGTCTGCCTTTCTGTCTATCTGTTTGTCTATCTATCTATCTATCTATCTATCTATCTATCTATCTATACATACATACATACATACATACACACTCACATACATACATACATACATACATACATACACACTCACATACATACATACATACATACATACATACATACATACATACATACATACATACATATATGCCTGCCTACTATTTCTCTATTTCTCTAACTATATGAAAGGCAACGAGGCAGGGTGAGGCTGAGTGATTGAGAGATGCTCTTCGTGAAGCGATTTCACGATGACTTTCTGCCGTCACTACACTATGACAGTCTTTTTCAATCTGCATGATTACGATACTAAACATTAAACGCTACCTACAAATCTATCAAGTAGTTTTACTTCTATATTTCTTTCATTGCATTGATATGCGTTTGAGGTAAACTAAACGACATACAGTATATTCTCAGTCAGAAACATACATGAGTAGAGGCTTGGCGATTTTTATACTGTAATGCGTACAGGAGTCAGAAAAAAATCCCAAATCAATTTTCTCCTCTGTTATATATGGAAAAAGTTTCTGACCATATAGCGATTATCATTTCGATTAAATTTCCAACGATCGAACAGTTTATTCTATTACTTCAAACTGGTAGCAATAGTAACCTAATTTCTTTCAAATTCCACTGTGCAACCTAAATAAAAAGTGACACATATTGTATTTAAAAAAATATGCAGTTTGGAGGTAGAAAGCCTTTGACTATTAACAAAACAACGAGATATTTTTTTTATGGTGACACGCACATTTCAATTTTTTATTGTTTATAATAACATTTTTCATTATGAATATTTTGGGATAGCTTATCCAAAATTAATGCCATCAGTCAACTCCTAGTGAACTAAAAACGATATGTAAAATAGTTAGAAATATATACTTTACTTTTAGGCTATATTCGAAGCGAAATGTTTCTGGAAGTTACAATATTGCTAACTTGATATGAAAATAGTTTCCCATTAAACGAAAACGATCGGTTTCAGGTTTTAAAATCACTATTTGGCTTCGTTTGCTTTTTATCTAAGACTGCTTCATGGCTATAACTAAGATAATATGATGGCAAATGACGAGTGTAGAAAAATAGCTCTTGATAAATGCGCTTTGAATGTAAGTATTAAAATATGATATGGGCACATAACATCTAAAATTATTGAATATTCTTTGAAGAAATATGCGCAAGTATTAATCTTTTAAAGTATTTTATATTTTTAAGACTGACGTTATTCAATCTCTTTTATTGCAGCGACAGAGTGAAGAAGAATATACAAGAGGACTGGAGAGAACCAACGTTAATAATATATTTTGTCTTTTTTTATTATTTATAGTTTTATTAATGTGCAACAGCTTTTACATGTCAATTACGTTTATATATGATTTGCAATGACCAAGTTGCGCCTAGTTCAGAGAAAACGTGATACGAGAATTAATGTTTTTTTTTTATGCTTTAGATCATTTACAATGTTCAATGCTACAAAGTTACCTAACAGTTAATGATAATCGAATATGCTATCCGTTCTAAGATATTTCATTTTTCGAAGCACCTAATCCTCCTTATTTGCCAATTTGGTATTAATATATAAATTTTATTTGAACAAACACGCTAAAGTTTATTCAAATTCTTAATCATGGCTATACTTTTTAATGTTTCATAAAAAAATGTCAAGACATTTGTTGCTAATGCGTGCTATTGATTAGTATTACATATATTATGTATAATATGAATAAATGAACACATTTATTTTTATAAGTTCAGCAAAGATTTATATATTTAATGAAAGTCATCAAATATCTAAATTACACATATTAATCTAATGATGAGACATTAGCTAAACGGTAAACATAATTTTATTCAAATTCTTACTTGATGTTCTTGTCATAATTAAAACGCTAATCTTTGTTGGCAATTCAGTTGAAACTTCTGTAAGGACGACAAAATCTATATTCCAGTAAAATCAAAATATTTTCTGAGTTGCCTGCTTTTATTATTGAAATTATAAAAATTATATTGGTTTCAAATTTTGGCACAAGGTCAGCAAGTTCGATCACACTAACCCCAGTGTTCAACTGGTACTTATTTTATCAATCTCGAAATGATGAAAGGCAAAGTCGGCCTCAGCGGAATTAAACTATAAATTAATATTAATATTCTCCTTAAGCTGACAGAATTGTTACCGCACCGGAAGAAATGTTTAGCGGCATCACTTCTGGTTTTAAGTTTCTGAGTTCGAATGCCACATATGTCGACTTTGCCCCTCATGCTTTCGGGGTTGATAAAATAAGTACTATTTGAACACTGGGATTGATATAACCGATTTAACCCCTATCCTGGACCTGCTGGCCATGTACGTGATATTGATATTTTCCTTTGTGTTCCACGCTATTTGTAATAATCATATTCTTCTGTTTGAAATATGTTCTACTTACTAGGGTTTTTTTAAATAATAGAACAGTCCCATCATATTTTCAGGCTTTTGGAACTTGCAGAAATTGAAGGAGATGGTGCATAGCCTGATCATCAGCAAGAAAAAAACTGAGTGGAAAAGCAGGGAAGCCAAGTTTTGAGCCGAATGCTTTCACATTTCCCTGAAGAACCCGTTCCTTTTAACAATACCGATTATTTGCGTGTCAGTGAAGCTCTCTCGAAAATACGTGCTGGGGTCAATTCGATCAAATAAAATTCATCCAAACACTTATGAGTATTTGTATACTGCCAACTTAACGTGACAGTCCCAATAAGGGAATATACTACTGCTGTTTAGCCCTAGGAAGCCAGACCTATTAGGCCTTGACACACTTTCTGTGCCCTTATCTTTAGGAAGGGAGACAAACTCCTCCAGCCAGCCCAGCCAGCCCAGCCTGCATTCAGGGACATGTTTCTGAGTCTTTGCTCGTCATCAGCCTGAAGTAGCATGACCGGCTAGCTGAAGAAATCTGTCTCAGCTTCGTAAGGATATACTATTTCAGTGAAATACTATCCACTGGCTGGGCTGACTGGAGGAGTTTGTCTCCCCTTCGTAAGGATAAGGGCACAGAAAGTGTGTCAAGGCCTAATAGGAAGCGGTCTGGCTTCCTAGGGCTAAACAGCTGTAGTATATTCCCTTATTGGGACTGTCACGTTATGTTGGTAGTATACAACTACTTTATCGCATCACTACTGCTTAAGTCTCTCTGAGAGATTTAGAAATTCGTTATTTCTAACTTATGAGTATGTTCTGTAGCAAAGATAATCACGTGCGCTCTTCGTCCTACTTACGGTAAAGTTGTGATAAGATAATGTAGTAATAACTATTGTTTCGTAAAAATGAAAAGTATTCAATTTAAATATGTTGTGTGCATTTTATATGGGCACGTCTTCCATGTGTGACTGACTTTGGTCTTAACTTGAGTTAAGTTGAGAAATATCGATGGTAATGAGTCAAAGCGGCAAGTCATGACCTTTTGGATATCATTATTCTGCACCATTGTACTGAAAAGCAAACTTACAAAATGTCTCCTATCAGCCTTCTTTCCTTCATATTTATTTTTTTATTGAGTTATTTTACATCACTTCAGTTTTGACAAGCTTCAAGTGCTTTCCTGTTTCTAGACTTTACAAAGGATGCATTTAATTCGGATACCTGGTCTAAAAGCTTAGAACATATCAAAATTCGATTAAGCGAACCAGGGTTGACATAATAAATCTATCAGCCACGTTGCTTACAACAGATTCTGAAAGCCTGAACAAATATTAACGTAAAAGTTTAAGTGTGATTTGAACAGTGTGAAACGACTCAGGACGTATATGCATATATAAATGTTTACATACATACATAAATACATAAACATATATATACATCAAATATATATATATATATACATCATACATATATATATATATATATATATATATATATATATA
>NC_068982.1:160235217-160236149 GCF_001194135.2 Octopus bimaculoides
TGTGTGTGTGTGTGTGTGTGTGTGTGTGTGTGTGTGTGTGTGTGTGTAGGTAGGTATTTATGTATATATATATATACATATATACATGTAGAATTAATCAAATGGCATACTAAGAATGCCTACCAGCTGGAAAGAACAGTCAGGTAGATATACCTAGTATGCCCTTTGATTAATTTTAATCCTTCAGCTATTTAATGCTTTTCTTGGTCTTGCAATCGCCTATATTATTGATTCTGTTATTGTCAATTTTAAAAATAGTCTTACCAGATAATAACGGAACTAACAATGTCTTAATTCACGTGACCTGCCGAAGTTTGAGCCTGGTTCCGACATTTTTCTTTCTGGGTTTACTGTGTAAGGATAGCCGCTCTACTAGCAATTTTTACCAAAGAAGAAAGGCCAGTGATTCGAGAGATGGTAATGATGAACCGGTTCACCCTTACCATCTCTCGAGCTTGCTGAATCATCTTGTCAGCGGTGGGGGTTGACGGGTGTTGTGCTCCATCTGCGTGCGTCACGCTTGTCCGGTCACTTCTAAACATCTCGATCTACTTTTACCACCTCTACGCGGTAGTGCACTGTCCCCGTATTGTGCTAAAAGCCGCCTATGAATTTCAGCATCTGACATACCTTTCGACCAGAGAAACCAGATCACAACTCTTTGTTCTTCCTTGGTGCACATTGATGGTGGAGTGGCGATGCTTACACTGTAAAGACAGAAAGAAAAAATGGCGCGATCAGGTTCAAACCTCGATCCTGTGACCACGTAGTACCAACTATAAGCACGAATGCGCAGAAGGCAGTGTGGCCACAATAAAGTTATGTTATGGTGAAAGGGCGGATAAGTTTTGACTTTCGCTCGTAGAAACACGTTTGTAAGTCTCTCTCTCTTTCTCTCTCTCTCTCTTTCTCTCTCTCTCTCTTTATATATA
>NC_068982.1:160236958-160246736 GCF_001194135.2 Octopus bimaculoides
ATATATATATATATATATACGTACAACCGTAAGAACTAATAATAGTTCCATGCTTTTACAATTTTTTAACCAGGCGTATTCATAAAGTAAGCCACGTGCCTCAAAGCAAGCCTTTATGTGTTACATATAATTTAAGGATAAAGAAACTTGACAGTGAGATAATAAGAAAATAGTGCAAAAAGCGTGAAAAAAAACACATCCAAAGAATATTCATGGAAAAATTGGAACGAAAAGAAAGTAGCGAAACCAAGTTAATAAAGATCCCCGCCGTTCTTGATTGCAGAAAACAATTAAAACACCTGGTATGAAACAAGATAATACAAAATATGTCAAAGCAGCTATGTCTGCTAGATAGCAACTCAATTCGGAGCATGTGGTGTCCTCAAATTCAATTAAAAGAAACCGTCCCCTGTGTTTACACCTACTAAATATTTCAGATCTGGAATTAAGTAGTGTCTTGGAATTGTTGGATCTGAGAAGTATATGAGATATTTCTTACATCCATTAACATATGGTTTGGATTTCTTCACAGTTCTCCACTTGATTGTATGTGGTATGGAGCTGATCTTCAAACTACACATGTGGCTAACCAACTTAATTGCACTACTTTTGTCAAATTGACAGACACCATCAGCAGACATTGCAGACATTGATAACACCCCGATGCAAATTTTGTTGATTTTTCAAGAGAAGTCACTACTAGTTGCTTTTGAAGTATGTTTTCAACAGCCAGATATCAGTTAATATGGAAAGAAACAACGTAGTTATTAATACGTTGAGTTGAAATTAATGCATGAATGATCTGACTGCTCGGGAATTACTCCTTCATGGCCAGCTTTTGAACTTTTCAGCTCACCTTCATATTTATTTACGAGGAGATATTGAAAAGGTCCTGCCCTTAAGGCTATCGCGAAAGACATGGTTGGCGGCCCACCCACCCTAATTATGTTACAGGGCTTAGAAGAAATGAAGGACCACTGCAATAAGTGTGTGAATCTAAGAGGGTAATATATTGAATAGAATCATAATCAACAGATGGTCCTGTATATTATTTTACCCAATGCTATGAATGTCCATCGTCCCTTTGTATGTATGTATATATGCATGTATGTATATATGTATGTATACACACATATATATATATTATATATTATATAATATATTATTTATCAGATTCAGTGTGACTGATGAAGGGCAAAATGCATATGAAAATTGTGTTGGGTCATACACTGAATAGAATAAGGAAGAATGGGATAAGGAAGAAAGCATGAAATCCTGAAATACGGGTGTACATTTCAGATAAATAATGAATGTGGATGATGTAGCGAGACTTCCATATAGACCCACTTAATGAGCAACAGAATAGAGGCAAGGGATATTTCGAATTTTATCTTCAGACCAATAGGGTATATTTACATGAGTATTGTAAACTGACATTTTGACCGCTCCATTATTAATGTAAATTGAAACACTGGATGGGAACTGAAACAGTGAGAAAAATCTTTCCACATGCCATTTAGCTTCGTAAACTAAGGAAAGACCTTTTCCATAGCCACTGGCCAGTTAAAGTCAGGCGGCAGAGAAATCAACAGTTAATAATTGGATCAGTCACACACGCGTTAGAATTTTTGGGGCATAACAACGCAGATTAAATTGTTTCTAATTTGGGCACAAGGTCACTAATTTTGACGGCAAGTATTAAATCTATTACTTAATTGCTATTTCCCTTTATTGTCTACTGAAAGGATAAAATGCAAAGTCGAGCGTTTTAGGATATGAAATCAGTATACAAAGTAAAAAGCCGAAATACATATCACAATGCCATTTTTCGCCACTATCTGATGATTCTGCAAGCTCGCTGAGATGCTTATTTGATACTGTTGTTTTTGTTGTTTAACCTAAAACCTGCTTTTATCAGTCGGGCCCATTGTCAATAGCGTTCACATGCCCATAACTATATTATCCTTTTTGAATCAGGAACTATATTTCCTATTGTGTACTTTTATTAAGATAATATAATACGACTTGAAGTTTTGGCTGTTAATTCTATAAAGCAGCCAATGCTGAAACGAAATGGTCTATAATTAATTACTTACATTAATTACATCCTGTATACAACAAATAAAACCCATGCATTGATAATTGTTTTGAAATTCCATTATCATATTCTCTTTAATTATCTTCTAAATTACAGCTGCAGCATATTTTTCATATATTTCAACTTGTTTTTCTCCTCTCTTACTTCTCATATTCTACAGACACTTTGTCTTCAATACATTTTCTTCCTCTACTGGCGTCAACTACTGTCTCTTTATTGACCATCGCTCTCTAAAGCTTTTGTAATTTCCTATTGTATTTATGTATAATAGATTTCAAATAAAATACCATTATAATGTATATACACAATATATATTACTCTATATAATTATATGATTGAATGAACATCAGATCAAAATATAGATCTTAAACTAAATACATCAATATATTCATGTCTGTTTTTCTTTATCTTTTAAAAAGTCAGTTTTCCAGTATTAATCATACGCCTAATTATTAATATTCAGCACTCCAATTGAAAATTCATGTCAAGACGTTTTTAAATTTAATATATCTCTAAGGGAGTTGATTATACATATACATACATACTTACACACACGTACACACTCACACACAGACACTCATATAAACGCACTCACACACATACGCGCACACACATATTTATGCGCCCAACATATGTATGTGTATGTGTGTGATGTGTGATGTGTGTGATCGTGTGTCTATGTGTGTGCGTGTGCGCGTGAGTGTGTGGATGTGTGTGCCTGTGATTGGATAAATAGAGTGAAAAAGAGAGTAGGAGAGAGAGAGAGAGATTAATGACAATGATTCCATGATAATAACGTAAATAGTACACACACCTATTTGTAATGTCAGTATGATAGACTCACAGATATATTTGCACATGCACATTTACACGCGTGCACACACACACACGCACAAATACATACACACACATATATATGCCTATACACAGTGCTTTAACGATAATGGTCTTTGCACATATAAAAAAAATCTCTATTTTGGCATTCATTGTAATCAGTAGTTGAAGTTAAAATATTGTAATTTGCCCTTACATAATGAATGCTGTTATATAGTGAATGATAGTACGGTTTTCATTGCAGTTTAACACCCATGCCAGTTCCACTAGAAAGGGAATGTCGAATAGTCTTTCTTCTGAACATTTCATTTTAGAAAATATGATGTAACCTGAAATTGGATGGTGCATAAATTCTGTAGCGACTGTCTCAGCTACAATGCCGGCTATTTGAATATCTATCTGTTATACTTGCCATCGCAGGTAAAGAGGCAATTATGTCCATGCGAAGGAGGGAGTAGTTTCAGTTTCAACTGATCGATATAGAAGTGCTTGTATCTTGTATCCAGCGTATCAGGAACATGTTTTCTGTCATGAGATCCAGAATTGCTCCACTCTGGTATAACTATTGATACATATCCAGATAGAGCGCGTAGAATTCAACATTTGTGTAGAGTTGCTTCCTGGATTTGACAGTAGAATGCTTTGGAAAGCATCACAAATGTATCGGACAACTGTATACATTGGTTTTATGTCTGTAATTGGTCGAATTTATGACTAGTGGTGACAACACAGTAAATAATATACAGTTTTGAGAGCGCATTGTAAAATGCCAAATTGATTGCTATCTGACCTAAATCGATGAACGCACTGAATTAGAGGCTTGTGGGGTTGGCGATAATATGAACACGCAACAGACATGCCTCACACGAAGATAGGCTTCTAAGAAAACCTTCTCCAAAATGCTGATACGGTACAAACTGTGAGTTGAAGCAACACCCAGAAGGAGAACTGCTTCACAGAACTCTCATTCTTAATGTTACCGTAGCGACAGATGAATCTGGAACTGGGATTCAGAATTCTGCATGTTCAAACATGAGTAAAAATATTAACTTTTGGAAAATTTTAATTAGTTGTTAACAATGCACTGCTAAGTCTAGTAAAAATATGTGAAATTAAACTGTACTGTTCAATTGGGAAAGTGTTCAACGAGAAAAATATATGTTTGAAGTTCCCAGATGATTAATAAATAATAGGCTTCTGCAACGTTTGGACACTAATTATAGAAAATTAATGGTATTATTCGTACGCATTTAGCTATTCGGTTGATGTAAAACCAAAGGCAATGTCAACTGCTGGCAAAGTCACAGGTAACCCATAACTATCGATGACAACAAGACATAAAGATAATATACTCCTGATCACAATAACCAAAATATGCTTCACATATTGTAAATGACTCATTTGTTAAATTAGAAGAGAATTGTTGAGTAATCCTCAAATTAACTGAAATAATACACATACCAAATTTATACAGCTATACTTACGTCTGCATGTGGTCGCTATGACTCTAACAGCTACACATAATAAGTAAATAGGAAGGTTGCCCCATTGATATGTCTGATTTGCACATATTAGCGTGGAATTAATTGAACCGACAACGGCGAGAAAGAAAGAACATACTAAAATACAATTATCGCATTAAAGCGAAGGAAAGATTGTTTTTGAAAACGGGCTCTCAGGCAACATAATCTAAATGCAGGGAAAAAATGAACGTGCTATTGCCAATCGCATAAGAATAGCCATTGAAAAGATGATTACATTGTCTGTGCTCCAGCATAGGCTGAAAAGCACGACAGCATAAATTAAAATATATATTTATATATATATATATATATATATATATATATATATATATATATATAATACGTGACGATTATTCGATTGCCATACTAAGACTCCGAGTTTCAGATGTCGGGGGAAATCTGCTCCGGCATCTCGTCAGTTATCGAGGTAATCAAAAAAATGCTCTCTCTCTATCTATCTATCTCTCTCTCTCTCTATATATATATATGTATATATATATATATATATGTGTGTGTGTGTGTGTGTGTGTGTAAATGGATGTGTGAATTTTCTAAGAACCCACTTGCAAACTTACCGATGTAAACATTAGCAGAAACGCACCTTTAGCTCATGTGATTTCTACCAATCTATATAGTTTGAACATTTATTTAACTCCCATATCACTCAATTTTTCTCTTTATTGATTTCTTAACCCCTTCTCTTCATATATGCTACCTTCACGTCATATCTACTAACGTATTTTTAAAATACTCAATATCGTTCTGTTCATCATTTACATAGTCATCACATTAGTTAAAATGTATTATTGTTGAGCTTGATTCTCTTTCTTTCCCTGATGAGAATTTTACATTATTTCACACCATTTATTCCTTTAGAATAATACCAATGTTGTCTTCGAAACATATGTCGGAAGTAAAAGAAATTGAACAAAACCTGCGTTTAACTCCATTTATTTATTTATCTATGCTATATTTTTAAAGTAATTCGTAATGGATAATCCCTTCACAGTTCCACCATACGCACAGTATCGTTTTACGCGGATGAAGATCTTGTTTCACGCGTGGTATCGTTTGTTTACCGGAGCTAAGCCATTCCTTACGCTACTACAGGCACCATTTTTCGTCGCCAGAAACGATTCAGTAAAGAAATCTTTACTTGTGTTCATGAGTTGAGCGGTGACGAGAAAGCAAACCTTTTGTTGTTGTCACTTAAAGCATGCGGAACCCTTGCTCCATACCTCTGAACCTTTCCCATCGAGCGATGATGCTTCTCTATAGCAGTGTGGGAGCATTCCATTTTCTCTACCAGTTTCTTTGTCGTTTGACGAGAATTTTCGTGCAACAGTTGGTTTAATCGCTGTTCATCAAAATCAACTGGACGGCCAGAACGAGGTGCGTGTTTCAGGTCCAAATTGCTATTTTTCCACTTTGCATACCAATCACGAGCAGTTCTTTCAGCTATGACACCCTCTCCATACACAGCAAAAATGTGGCGAGCAGCTTTTGCGGCCTTAGAACCTTGATTTAAAGCAAAAAGTAGGAGGTGTCGAAAATTCTCGTTTTTCTTAACTTGTCATTTCATTTTAATGATATGAAAATAAACAAAAAGTAACTAAAATTAACTAGAAAAGAAAAGGAAAATAGATTCCAAAATTATTAAAAAATAGAATTCTCGAAAAAACAAAAAATAGATTCCAAAATTTAAAAACGTAATAAATTCCAAAATTAAAATAAACGGAGGGAACTTACTTGCCATTCCAATGTAAATGTATATAAATAATGTATACATATATATACATATATTTGTACATAAGGAATATATTATTATTGTTAATCATTATAACTCCTGTTGTCTCTTTCCTTTATACTATATATATATTATAATCTTTATATGTACGTTTATATATTTTGAAAGCTATTTATCTTTATATTTACTAAAACTATTTTATTCCCCGTTCTTATCCCTTTCTACTTTTTGTTAATTTTTAGTCTGGCCAATCTTGCACCATAATTTATATGAAACAACATATCTTCAGTTCTATATTTAAGAGATGGGGAATTGTGTACATTATTTACAATTGACGGGTATTTGTCCTCATCGTGTTTGTTGTTAATACAACGTTTCGGCTTATATACCCGCTAGCCTTCATGAGGTGGCTTGGGAAAATTTCGAACCCGGGTTCTCATTCCTAAGTTTTTTTTCCATGTTTCTTCTTCTTCTTCTTCTTCTTCTTCTTCTTCTTCTTCTTCTTCGTATTATTATTATTATTATTCAGGTCACTGCCTGGATTCGAACTCGGAATCTTGGGGTAAGTAGTCCACGCTCTTAACCACAACGCCATATTCCCACGAGCATATGGCTTAGTGGTTAAGAGCGTGGGCTACTAACCCCATGATTCCCAGTTCGACTCCAGGCAGTGACCTGAATAATAATAATAATAATAATAATAATAATAATAATAATAATAATAATAACAACGACAACAACAACAAGCATCGAAAAATACCTTAAGAATGAGAACCCAGGTTCGAAATTTCCCCAAAGCACCTGATGAAGGCTGGAGGGTATATCAGCCGAAACTTTAACAACAAACAAGATGAGGACAAATATCCGTCAATTGAAAATAATATATATAATGAACATATCTTCATTTTTACTGACCATGCTGCTCTTCTTTATATTGTAAAATTGAAAGAGAAAATTTCGTATGAATACTTAGAGTTAAAGCAAAGGTGTAACACAAACACACACACACACACACACACACACACACCCTCAATGCTTATATATCAGTGGGTGCTCGAAGAACGAGAAGAATGTAAACAACGTATCAAATCATTCGAACGTAATATATGTCCGATGATGCATTTTCGTTATCGGGGAACAGCTATTCCATTTAAACGATGTGCTGCATGGTGATCACACATACGATTTTCTGTTGTAAGAGAACTTGAGTCACCGTGGTGATTCGATCTCATTGCATGACACTTCCGTTCAAGCTTCCTCTGCCAGAAAAATGCTCTTGTTATATCCACTCGTCCGGCGGGGTAGTTCGATGCAGGCGGCACAAAACTTTGAAATATCATGGTGTCTCAAAGTAAGCTTACAGCGATAAATTGAGTGTGTTATAAACACACATCATTGAAAGCGAGGAGGTCTTATTCCATCACAAAGAACAAAGACAATCAGATATTCAAGTTCTAATCTGCTTCAACTTATGTCAAGTGCATAGATACGTTGTTGTTCTTCATCTTTCCTCCTCCCCTTCTTTTCTTTCTTCTTTTTTCTTCTTCTTCCAAATTAATACACATACGTCCACACACACATATATACATACATGTTAGTGTGCATGTATATGTATATCTGGGGAAGCATCTGTGAATATTTTTTTATATATATGCTCATATGCGTTTGTGTTTCTATTCATATAGGTATATCATTTACGTATTTATGGAGATGCTATAAATCACTGTTTATTCCGAACTTGTATGTAAACACGATATCTGAAATGCCTTAGGTATCAACAAAGTATCATTATTTCTCAATTGAAACAATTCGAAAGGAAGATCATCTAAATTCATTGCAATTTTAGCATGTATTCATTTGAGGAAATCATACGCCCTTAATAATTATACGGTAAAGTGTCATGTCTTAGAGGATTTATGAAAACATCTGTGGTATTCTAAATTTAACAACCTATAATGAACTGATGAAAAAAGCATTTGATGCACTCTAAATTATTATGCTAGATTCTGCATGATTTATTCTATCTCGGAAAATAAGTAAGATGAGGTATGAAAAAGAAATATATTGTGCAAAGTACAGCATTTTATCGTCTGAAACTCTCTCCACGTATTATAAATCCGTTAAGGCTGGAAGGTATTTATTAACATATCCCATATGCCTTTTAATCGAAGAAAGTTCTGGAACATTTATGCTCCATTGAAAACTACTGAAACTATTGAAAACAATGATTCCGTAAACAACTATACGCAAAGATAGTCAAACGATTCGGAGCGTAGATTATCGATATTTCCCAATGCACATAATGCAATGGAACAATTTTCATACATTTATATCATACTTATTCATATCTATATATTTTCAATCATCCACGAAGAAACACGTACTTGTGAATACGTGCTCACCTAATATATTGAGAACAGCGACAATATATTTGTGTATTTAGAATACTTGTGGCAGCTTATGTTACATGCTATAAATATGTTTGGTAATAACGAAATGAAAATTTAAGTATCTATTTGGCAAGATTCCGGCAAGAAAATTTCTGGTTTAAGAATACAAGAAAGTAGACAACATTAATATATCCATACATCAGAAGAAGTGCAGAACTGAATACACACATACACACACACACACTCATACATATACAAACATATACACGTATATATGTATACTTGTACATCCGAGTTTATACGTATATGAGTGTCTGTATTGTGTATGTACATATGTTTTTGTATATATCTTCATGTGCATAAATGCATAAAATTATATATATATATATATACATACACACACACACACACACACACACACACACACACACACACACACACACACATATATATATATATATATATATATATATATATATACGCACACATACATACGAGGATCAGTTACTTATGATTTTATTCAACATAATCCCCTCTCAGATTCACACACTTGTTGCAGGCCTTCAATTTTTCTAAGCCCTGTAAAGTAACTCGGGCGTTCGGGCCTCCAATCAGGTCTTTCAAGATACTTCTAACGCCAGGAACTTTTTAGCATGCCTCCGTACCTGAGTGCTCCATGGGTACTTGTAAAATTATACATGTTTCACTGTCTACATATGTTATGGGTTATATTTTCTCATTATCCCACATAGATTTATTATAGTATTGTTTACCAGTAAATCTTTCAAACCAGAGATTATTCTATATGATACAGGAGACGCGAAAATATAACCTTTTAAAATTATATTTGTTGATAGATCTACTGACCTAAACAAAATATATGCTATCTAAGGAAATTGCATATATGTAACATATATATTTTTTTAATATCACAATAGTTTATTGAAATGAAACACCACACACATTTAATTGTGCACGCGAATCAGTTTCTATAGCAAATAAGTATAGAAACGTTATCGTTATATTCAATAGATTTTGTTATATCACATTATTAAAATAACAATCATACCCCGTTCTATATGATATACTTGAAGATGTAGTTGAAAACACACACACACACACAGAAATTGTAATACATGCATACATACATATATAAATATACATATATATGAGTATATAAATATAT
>NC_068982.1:160246789-160248768 GCF_001194135.2 Octopus bimaculoides
TATATATATATATATATATATATATCACAGTCTCATCGCCAGTACGTAATGTTTGTATTTATATATCTACCTATCTGTACACACACATACACGCACACACACACACACATACATACACACACACACACACACACATGTATATATATATATACAGGCCATGTCTAACTTAATAGCCCCACCTGATAGGATTTACTAAAGTCTTTTTAAGCCAAATTTTGTGGTATCTTCGCTCATTCAAGCAGGGAGTTCTTGTTATATGAATTGTATCTCAAGAATAGGTCGTTTATATGATTTCCTTTGAAGAACTCTGTTTATATTCCGTGTAAATGTGATAGGATATTTACCTCTTTGATTTAATTCAGGACAATGTTAAGTATGACAAAGCTTGTTGAGGAAAAGGAATTTTGCTGCAGTTTAATTGTGTCGCGATCCTGAATTGTTTAGGAGACCATGGCCCGTAGTTCTAGACTTGGATGAGTTCCGAAACTAATTCTGTGGTCGTTCGGGCAATGCTGCTGCTATATTCTCCATATTTGCAAATGATGTATCACTCACAGCTGCGGAGAAGATTTTCAATGCTATAAGCTGGTTTCAATAGTCGAGATATTTTGAGCATGAAAGTGATCGGTGAATGTTTTCACATTGTTGTGTTGATGAAGTTTGAAATATTTATATAGACTATAAAGAAAAGCGGGCTCAAGACGGTCGCCTGGGGGATACCACTGTTGACATTTGCTGGGCTTCAGTGGATTTCACTGATCACAACATGTCTTCTGTTCCCCAGAAAAAGCTTATTCTAGTGTAGTAGCTTTCCACGGATTCCAATATTTGTTGATTTCGACACAGGATAGTGAGATCGACTCTGTTGAACGCTTGGTTGAAATCAAGATATGATTTCAACCTTTATAAATTATATGACAACAGAGTTCGAGCCTACTCCCAAGACTTTAAGGACATCATCGATATGATGTAAGAGCTGTGTTAGTCCCTGCCACCTCGAAAACTATATATATATATATAGCTTTATTCGATTTTTTCGGGATTAAACGATATACGGGTATTCTATTTCATATAATACAAAAATAACCTAATGAGTATATCTGACAGTAAACACATGGTATCAGTTTGCACATCACGAAATAATACTTAAATGATATAACCAAAATTACTAGCTGGGTATACAATATACTTCATTTACTATATCATACTTTAGTTAATACTTATATTTATTAAATATGAAGGAACTACACGTGTTTCAGTATTGGAAGATTACAATATATATATACATATACACAACTGTATACCCATATATATACATATATAAATACATATATGCAATCGTCAGATTTGCAATTATTCCAACACATCTTCAGGTTCTCTTTCAAAATATTATACGCAATACAATTAGGCATTAAAGATTAAAAATTACAAATTAAAAATTAAGAATAAAAATTATACATTGTAATATTAAGAATTAAAATTTATAAATTATGCATTGTAAATATGAATTAGTATACATATCAATCATGTAACATCAAGTATATGTCCAATACAGAATGTGAGATATAAGATTAAACATCAGGATAAAAATATCTGTGTTTAAATGTGATATATAACAAGAAAAATTAGAATACATATATGTATTTTGAATATTTTGAATACAAATACAAACATTGAATACCAATTTTGCCTTCAAAATATATGTCGGAAGTAAAAGAATTCGAATAACACCTGCGTTTAACTCCATTTATTTATTTATCTATATTGCACTAAACATTTCACCAAAACCTGGAGTTTCTACCTTTATAAATAGGCTGTTACATCCCTGTGACTTGTGTGAATTTTTGCTACTCTGGTATCTGTTTATTTATTTTTTCCGTTTTATTTGTAAAAACTGGAAAAAACACACATACAATTACACACACACACACCCACACACACACACACACACACACACACACACACACACACACATACAT
>NC_068982.1:160249067-160251201 GCF_001194135.2 Octopus bimaculoides
ATATATATATATATATATATATAACGCAATTGTTAGAGATATTCAACATAGCAAAATGAAAATCATTGTTTTCAATACTAAGTTATTCACTAGTAAACAGGACATACTTCACATGGAGTATGTAACATAAAATTTGAATCTCTGTATTGCAAAGTTCATGATCCGCACCTTGAGCTGGGCAGAAATGTATGACACGTTCTTAGAAGCTAACCAATGACAGTTCAACTCATAATAATAGACTACATGAAATGATATTTGAAAAACATTAGTTGACATCTCTAGTATGTTTTATAGAAATTCATAAATATGCGAAGTATAATTCTGGACGCTTTACTTTTGCAAAACTGAAACCGAAAATCGATACAATGATACTACGCACGTAAAATGAAATTTATGAAAACTTAAGCATTGTATTATTAAAATTCATCGTTTATGATTTTATGAACTATTGCAATATTAACAATTATCTTTTGTGAACTACTGCAAAAGCACGAAGAGCACCTCATTATTATGGATATGTATATTTCATTATCATCTGTATGACACTATATCTGTTTGATACAGGGATGTAGAACACATTTTAAAAGAAAGCTTTTATCGCAGAAAATATCTAAAAATCCATCTGAATTTTCGCTTTTGAATTGTCAATTGTCGTTGAAAATCTCGATCAAACTATTGGTAAAATATATTTATGCCTCAATTTTAAGAAATGATAACATACAATAATGATATATAGTAAGAAAATTCATATAACACTTAGTTACATAGCTTAAAGGAACAGTCTTACAACTAAAATTTTGAATAAATGAATGTTATGTACTGCTTCTTTTAGTGACTTTTGTTACTAGAATATATGTGTTTGAAGTAGGAAATAAATTTATGTGAGATTTCATGATTGGACGTGACAACAATATTTGAATAACACATATATAACTAAAACAATATATTTCGAAAATCAATAATGTTTAAGATACAAAGATTTTATTATTTTTTCTATCAGATAAAATAACTTATTTGATTCACACCAGCTGACTATATGAACAATAAATATAAATTTTTTTGTCATTATTTGGCATTTCGTAAATTTTAATGTCAAAGGTCACATCTTTTCTCTTTACACGTTTATATGTACAATAAGCTTCTATGTAAATACACACACACACACACACACAGAATAAAAGGAAAACTCTAGACACATAATGTTTTGCACATAAGCATGTATTGTACAATAATAATATGCCATATTTTAAGACCTTCCAAATTCTTTCAATTTTAAAAGTTATCATCATATGAAAATAAGACATTTTTGTATTAGTTTATTCTACGTAAATAATTCTTCTTACTATTCCTAAACACAATTTGCAAATGATCAAATTCCAAATGAATTAAATGTAGGTGTTATTCATGCACACATAGCAAATGGGTTGATGATCCCGCATACACATATATACAGGTACAAACGCACAAATAATAACGAATTCAATATAATTTAGTATGAAACTAATACTAACTCGTGTTATAGTAGAATAATATCTTTTAGCAATTGATAGTATGATTCATAATAAATATTCATGTGCACGGACAACAGAGAAAGTCAAGAAATTGATGTACATATTTATTCTTATTATGTTCCGGTATATTCGACGTAAATATGCTAATCACTGCTGTGTTTTGTCTGTAGAGGACAACTTTTCCTTGTAGACAATGTGTGTTGACAACACACTCGATTAATTTCAACCTGGTTGTGTCTCTTCAATCAAAGCTACACTCGCATCAATAAACCAACACCAGCATTTTGGCTCTTTTTTTATGGAAATTAGCAAACATTATTTTCTGATAAGTGATGATGTCCTCCAAAACGCTATTAGATCATGCCCTGCACTGGAAATACCAAAGATAACAAAAGCAAATAAATAAAAGGAAACAAACAGAAAACAACAACAAAATAAAAGGAAAAATGATGTACAATGTCACTCTTAAAACCTTCCGGTAGGTACGGACGTGCATATGCTAATTACTGCTGTATTCGCTGGAACAAATAGGGCAGAGATTAATTGAATATGTTCGTCATTGATTTAATTCATGTTAAGTTTTTCTGCAGTTTACTGGAAAAGTTATATATATATATATATAT
>NC_068982.1:160257411-160260605 GCF_001194135.2 Octopus bimaculoides
ATATATAAATATATATATATATATATATATCGAGTATAACCAGCCGAAATTGCAAAGATAATCTGGAACTCGACTGAAGAAAGAAAATTCCGAAAGTCCAGTCCTAGTTTTCTTTGTATCGTCTATCTGGATGTTTTGTGCTCTTGTCCCATTTTGTATTTTTTATATATAAAACATATAGCAGCGTAGTACACTTTAGTCTCTTATATATACAATTATATACAAATGAGTGAAATTAAAAGAGCATTTAATTAATGAAATTGTTTGCTAACGCAAAATAAGAAAAAACTATTTTCAAGGCCACGACGGAGCTAAAACGACCAGCTACATCTCGCACATAATACATCTTGTCATACATTGCATACTATATATAATTTTGTTTGGAGAACATTCTTCCTAAAGAGAAGACAGAGTAGTTGCAGCTAGAATGCTATGATAATGATATTCTCAGCCCAAGAACATTGCGTAACTAAACAACAAGAAAGAAAAGGGAGAAAAAGCAACAGCAATAGCTAAATTTCAAAGATTGAATTCTGAATGATCTTGCTGAACAACTCATTTGTAGGTGAAGTAAATGAACATTTAAAATCGGTAGGGGCCTCGATTTCTTTTTAGTTTGGATTAATATGATATAGTGGAGGCGCAATGGCCCAGTGGTTAGGGCAGCGGACTCACGGTCATAGGATCGCAGTTTCGATTCCCAGACCGGGCGTTGTGAGTGTTTATTGAGCGAAAACACCTAAAGCTCCACGAGGCTCCGGCAGGGGATGATGGCGAACCCTGCTGTACTCTTTCACCACAACTTTCTCTCACCCTTTCTTCCTGTTTCTGTTGTGTCTGTAATTCAAAGGGTCAACCTTGTCACACTGTGTCACGCTGAATATCCCCGAGAACTACGTTAAGGGTGCACGTGTCTGTGGACTGCTTAGCCACTTGCACGTTAATTTCACGAGCAGGCTGTTCCGTTGATCGGATCAACTGGAACCCTCGACGTCGTAAGCCACGGAGTGCAACAAAAAATATGATATATCACAAAATAATAAGCTTTGTTATATTTTAATAGCAGAATTCTATAGCAATCACGTTTTAAACATTGGCAGAAAAGTTCATCAGTTGAAACTGAGCAAGTTAATTTCTAATGCGACTTGTCTAATGTATCGCAAAAAAGTGAGATGTTTGATGAATTTAACGAACAAATTATCATTTGCATTAAGAGCGAACACATGCATAAGCACACATTTCTATAAGAAACAAAAATTAATATTTATTTTAGAAATATCACAAAAATTCTGTTCTTTAGAAATAGGTGTCCTTTAGTAGTAATTTCTCCAATCTTACTATATTGTTAGATATTTAATTAGGAGTCAAAGTAGGATTATAAAGAATATAAAATCATATAAAATAATGAATATCTTAGCTCAGCAAAAATAAACATACATATGAAAGTGAATGTTCTTTATCTATATTAAAATTTTATGAGATATTATTAGCACAAATCCACTGCGTGTCCGTACGTGAAAAAGATAAGTAATCTTAAATGTTGTAATTAGTTATCGAGACAGCGAACACGTTTCAGTAAGTGAAAATGAAAGCTAAAAAACAATGAATTAAAATAATATTTAATTTATCATCCGCTCATTCAGAATGTTGAGAATGTGAAACGCCACAATATCAGTTATACACGTGTGCTCACTCACGAGTCACATACACATACATAAACACACACACACGCACACACACACACACATACACTCAAGTACACACAAACACTCACTTTCTCTTTCTCTCTCTCTCACACATACACTCAAACGCAAATACAAACAGACAAATATACATATAAATAGATACATGGAGACATACATAGATACAAACACACACACACATATATATATATATATATATATATACATATATCAATAATAATAATAATAAAATGATAGTGATAATAATAAGGATTAGTACGAGGTAATTAGCCTTCATTCCTTTTTAAGTTACCTTTAGTTTCTGTATATATATACATGTGTGTGTTTGTGTGTGTGTGTGTGTGTGTGTGTGTGTGTATAGCTTTAAGTACACCCACACATGTTTCTATTGCATCGATTAGTAACTGTTGTAATGCTTATGAATATATATATGCGTGTGTGTGCATGTATGTATATATGTGTGTATGTATTTCTAATGAAGTAATCATTTATAGTTTATTGAATTTTGATTTATTATATTTCATAACTGTAAATGTTGTTGTAAACGTGTGCGTATTGATTTAAACAAGTATTTTATATGTAACTTTTAAATATATCATTCTTTTGAAACTACACCACTACTATATTTAGATAAAAAGCTATTTATCTTTTTTCGTTGTTTATTGAATCTAAAGTATTTTGATAATTGTTACTAATGGTGTTTGTTACCAGGGTACTATATGTGTGCTTTGTTTTATCGGCTTTTATGATTACGTTATTTGGTTCTTAGATGTTCAATAGATTTTTTTTTCTTTTTATCAATATTTGCAGGAAGCTCTTGTTTACTTTCTTGAATTTTATGTGTTGCACCATTGCGAGTTTTCGAAATGTTCAAAGAGTTCTTTGAATATCGGATATTTATTCATTTTGAATCCAAAATGATTCTCCTTTTTTTTTAAATCTTCTTTACAGAAGAAGTCTGCTTTGAAGCATATTCTTTCTACTAATTCTTTTGTGCGGAACAAAAATTATTTACGGAAATGTTTGCGTACATATATACAGGTGTTTTTAGTGGAGAAATCTAACGTGTAATTGCTTATCTTTCAAGGAAATCTGCGTCTTATCAGGACATGAATACAAAGGTATCTACAATTCAATTATTTCCAAATATAGCTATCCACACTTAGCAAACATCACTTACATCGATTAATAATAATAACCAAACCATATTGAATTGAAACTATAATAAATCTGAATAACATCAAATATAACTCCTCATTTATCTCCTCTCATCTATAAATAAAATGAAAAAAATATCTTTGTTATTAAACAACTGTTAAATCGAAACGTGCAGGTTATATTCGATTACTAGCAAAACAATTTTAAGTGGTGGCATTATTAAATAACAAAGATGGAGGGTAAGTGGTATGTTTATCACATGAACGGCTTTTGTCTTGGTTCGAAGCAACACCTTCATCACAAGATAACGAGAGACAGATTTATATATATATA
>NC_068982.1:160261177-160261776 GCF_001194135.2 Octopus bimaculoides
CAAGGGAGTTATCCCTCTCACCACGGCCAGCAGCACGAACGTATCCGGATTTCAGGGTTATTTCCCTTCGTCGGCGTTCGACAGCTGATGACCTTGGTGAGAGAGAAAAACCTGGCAAATCTTATATCTTCTTTTCCAGTGGCATTCTTCACTGATATTGAAAAGGTGAAAACAAGCAATGTTAATTCTCTAAATGGCAAACAGGACACAGTCGTGTGTCGATAAGCCAGCTGGAGGAGATGTCCTCCTGGGGCTAAAAGCAACAGTAACATCCACCCCTAGGGGTCAGCCACACTTAAGTGGCAATATACTACACTTTAGCGTTATTTCGGTTTCATTTACAAGTTGCTGCCACTGGCCACTCCACATAGTTTTTTTTTATTTTTTTTTTACCATGATTATGTACTTAAGTTAGAATACAGTATGCTCTGTTTGTAAATGTGTACGTTAAAGGTTTGCAGCAGACAAGGTGGAAACATAACATCAACACACAGAAGCACAAATAAGCACACATATATCCACACGTGTATACATGGCATAAATATGTGTATATGTCATAGTCACGTTCATTAATATATACATACATACATACATATATA
>NC_068982.1:160262342-160263573 GCF_001194135.2 Octopus bimaculoides
ATATATATATATATATATATACATATATATATATTACGGAGATGCACTTGCATAGCAAGTGACCTGATCTGAGATCGTGTGCTGGAACGAAAACAATTGCAGCGTGGAAGGTGTTTATAAGCCATTTAAAATAACACACAAAATCCGTTAGATTCACTTCAACATTTAAATTTAATTTGTCAAAATACTTTCGTCGCTTTGAGACCGCGACCTGTTCACTGACAAAATACATACACATCCCAGCCATACCGACACCAATAGCTGTACCTTGAACCTGCTTGTATAGTTTCTTGTTAAACTTTACAATGTGGTTCTTCAAGGTGATTCTAATGCGAGCCCCTATTCTTTTCACCTGACTGTTGTTGACAGGGTTTTGGGTGGGTGTGATCCAGGCATCCCGGCGCTCTGCGGTGCTTTTCTTCACCACTGAGGTGATGGTAGTGGTCGTCCCCTCTGTGACCTTTTGAGGCAAAATCTCCTTAGTTCATTGTTGTCTAGATTGTTACTGTCAGAGCTCAGTTTAAATAGGAGGCCTTGTATCCTCGTGCTGACTTTACGAAACTCTACCTCATTTCACAGATAATCTCAATGCATCTTTCCACAGCAAATCTGTCTATAGATGGGTAGAGTGAAATTACATCCCTACTAAACACTAAACAACCTGTAAGGGCGTTGGTGCGGTTGCAACAACTGATTCTACTGAGGAGATCCTCCCTGCTCAGACAGATATTCGGGGACATTTGAATGAGTGCTCGTAATAATCTTGAAAGGAAGTAGGATAGTCTATAACTGCAGGTGATATCCGCAAACTGGCAGAGTTAGGGGCACAATAACAGGGTTTGTGTAGGGTTTATGTTCTTTACGTAACCCGTATAGCGTAAGAACATTGTTGCTGAATGCTTGGAAATTTGGTGCAGTCCGGTTCTTGCGTTGAAGTATGGATACGCATATGGACAAGTACATATAAAGATAGATAGGTACATAGGTAATATGGACAGACGAGTACAAACACACACACACACACACACACACACACACACACATACACACACACATACACACACACATACATACAAATGAAGACTGAAACTCATGACCATATACACATATACGCACACTTCGCACAAAGACACTTATGGAAACACATCAGCATGAACGCAGAAGCACATGGATATGCAATGTACATAATACATACTTACATAGAAACGTGCACACATGCGTTCATATATAT
>NC_068982.1:160263710-160266202 GCF_001194135.2 Octopus bimaculoides
TATATATATATATATATATGCATACGCACACATACATGCATACGCACAAACATGCAGGGTACATACAGACAAACGTACACACGCATACGTACATACACACATACATGTATGGATATGTTTATGCGTACGCACACTGACGCACACTGACGCATACACACACGTACAAAAAAAGAATGTGATTTCGATAACGAACAGAATCAACGATTATTGAAAAATTTGCAAGTCGTTATGAAAATTTAAGTAAAAATAAATATGTAAATGAATGGAAATAGGTATGTTATATTAATAAGGCACTAAAAGAGAATGGAATTTAGGATATTGTTTAGCCAAAACCATTACAATTGTTTCGACGCATTTTCGGATCTGTTTTTCATAGGTGAGATGTTGTGCAGACAATTATCTTACATCACTGGTGTACAATGTACCTTCTCAGTTAACTATTTAAACATGTTCCTCACTATATCCGCTCGCCAACTCATTCGTTTTAATAATGCATAGCTAACTTTTGTAGTATTCCAGCTGTTCACAATCACAACACATAGTACATACATACATACATACATACATACATACATACATACATGCATGCATATATATATATATATATATATACATATTTAAAAATAGGATAAAATCTTTATATGAATTTATCATGTAGTCAGCGCGAAAAACTTCATAAGGGAAAAAAATCATTAATTTTTCCCTTTATATTTATTTATATTAAGGGCATTACTATACATAATTGCCTCACACTACGAGGGACCCCAAAATCAAAAAGAGTCCCTCGTAGCGTGAGGCATTTATGTATAGTAAAGCCTTTAATATAAAGATGTATATATATATATATAGATGTTTACATTACTATTTGGCCAGACATCCTAAGCACTTACGCATATACATAATCGTAAGCAAGTTCATAGTATATTATGCTAGTTCGTTTTCAAATCAAGTTGGTATAACTGCATTTTAACATAAGTATTGCTTTTAAAAACTACATTCTACTTAATTGTTATAAAAGAAACACTTGGTATTTGAATTTTCTTTTAGTTTGACAATTGCATTCGTAGGAAAGTCAACAACCTTCAATAATTTCCCTAATGATCATGTATATATATAAGTGTGTGTGTGTGTGTGTGTATCTATGTATGTATGCATGTATGTATACACATACATGAGTATATAGACATATACATGCATGCATTCATATATATATATATACTGCGTTAATTTTATTTTTGTATATCATGAAAAACAATTACAAACTTTTATTTACTTTCCTCACACGGCTATAGCCGAAGGCAGTTTGTTTGAAAAAGCAAATAAGAAAAAGATTCGAAACGAACATGAATATTGAATTACTGGAATGAATTTTAAATGATTTTTTTTTTAATCACTAACACGAAAGATAAACGTGTTTTCAGCAGAATCGTTTGTTTTCCTGAATTTATTCCCTATTTCTTTCCTGTCTTTTTTTTAAGACGTTGAACACTGTCCACATATACGTAGGTATTCGCACGCTCACGAATATTCGTACACGCAAAATCACATGCATACTCCTACAGGTCTACGTATCGAGATGTATGTGTATATATGCACGTATACACATACATGGTATAAATATAATATATATACATGTATATATATATATGTATGTATATATATATACATATATATATATATATATATATATGTATGTATATATATATATGTATGTATGTATGTATGTATGTGTGAGTGTGTGTGTGTGTGTATGTGAGTGTATATATGTATACACACATACACACTAATATGATGGGGAAGGACTAAATTTGCTGATAGTCTTCTACACTGGTTGCTAAACAATTTTGTTGTTAAATATTTCAGACAATATATTTTATGTTTAGAGGTGAAAACTTCACTCACTCGTTGGTACATAGAGTAATATTGTTAGGGAAGTTATTAATACGAGAGAAATATACGGAATCATGGGCTTGTATCAAAAGTTTCGCTCGTAATATAACAATTACGACAGGGCGGCGAGACGGAAGAAACTTTAGCACGTCGGGCGAAATGCTTAGCGGTATTTCGTCTGTCTTTACGTATGTATATATATTTATGTATTTACGAATTATTATTATTATTATTATTATTATAGTTTCAGCTTAGAGCTGCGGCCATGCTGATGCACCGCCGTGTTGCTACACTTTTATTACAGGGAGCATCTTACAATTTGTGGCACTTGGTTAAGAATGGAGTTTGATTTAGCAACCCTCATTTGCACCTCCTGCCGCGAGGTAGGTTCATCTGGGACTCTCGACAGGAAGAGGTCCAGCTTTGATTTACAAACCCCTACATATACGTTGTGCAGGTTCCTCAGGCTCTTTGGGAGAATATTAAAAAGCTGTGGGCCCCTGACACCCAAACTGTTGAAGTAACTGGTCCTGAAGCGCGATGGCATTGCTGGGATCTTTGGCACTATGCAGTGTCGTCCCGTTCTGGCATTGGTGTTGCTT
>NC_068982.1:160267383-160274730 GCF_001194135.2 Octopus bimaculoides
CTCTGCTTCCCCCTTTATGGATTGGGCATATTATTCCCTCCTTCAGCCTGCTTGGCAGTCTGCCGTTTGCGAGAAAGCTCTGGAAGAGGATCTGGAGGGGTTTTGCCAGGACATGCTTACACGATTTAAGGAGGATCGCTGGAAAACCATCAGGGCCAGCAGTTGAGTTTGTGTTCACTTCATGTATAGCTAGTAGTACATCTTCTTTGCTGATGTTGATGTATTCCATTGTAACTGCCTCACTGGTTATAGGGGAGGTAGCAAAGAGGTCCACTGGTTCGTTCACTTGTCTGTACTCCAATGGAGTGGTGAAGACACTTTTGAATTGCTCATTCAGTACCTCACTGTCTGTGAGGGAGCCATCCTCTTCAGAGAGGGGTCCAATCTTGCAGCGTACTGAGGCTGTTTCTTTTGCGTAATGAAAGAAGGCCTTTGGGTTTGACTTAATGTTTTTTATAACCCATGCAGACTACAATGGTCAACATATATGTTGAGTGACTTGTGACTTGATTAGAGTATTGATGGATACTTTCTACATTGTACAAGTAATGTAGCGTTCACGGCGGTGTTAGAAGTGAATATTGCGCTTGTTGGAGTTAGATCAATATTGAAGGGCTGCCGCTATGTCTTGTTTGCGTTAATTTTCTTAATATTTTGCTCTAGGAATGGGTGGATCACTGTGCCTCTAACGTAACATAATCTTTCGATGGAGGTCAAACTTTTAGAATTGAAATTATTGGTGCGAGAATATGTATTAGTAAAACTGTTGTTGGTACTTTGTTATTGATGTTTTGTTTTGTGGTGTGTTTGCTGAGCCTGCGTCTAGTAATTATGAGGTGAATATTCTTTCTTGAGTAGAGAGTAGCGAGAGATTTTTGAATTCCACCATGTGTGTAGATTGTAGTGCATACGAATGTTTATGAGTGTTCCTGAGTTAAGTACTTATATCTGATTTTAGAAATGATGCTGTGATGGAGATTCGATTACGAGTTAGAGTAATCGAGACGTGATGCAGACGCGAAGAAATTTTCTTTAATCGCTAACATAGTAGTATCAGTGACAGAAGCAGTAGTAGATAATAGAGATTCTGTCGGCAGAGACGATGAAAAAATAGGTCTGGTTGCTAGGAGATTGTGTACAATTACAAAGAGATGAAGGAAATGGGTTGTGCTTATAGAAATGGGATTGGTAGCGATAAGGTAACGAAGGTCAGAGCTAAGTAAAGGCTGTTGCTTTGTTCTTACTGAACTGTATCATAACAATGATCGGTGAATAGAAATTTTCGATGTGATTTTTTTTTTGATAAGATGGAAAATGTATTTCTCTTTTGTAATTTAACAATTTGTCTTATTGATCGATTATTGAAAATGAGAATAATTCTGGTAGAAAAGTCATTGAAACATGATACTTGGTGCATTCTCTGCTTCGGAGACACCGATCAAGGTGCCGATCAGTGTATCCATCTCATTCTCTGACCAGTTATATTTATTACAGATATGGGATTTGTTCACCGTTACGTAGAACGGCAGTCAAACTTTCAAATATACACGTCTATTTTTTATACATATTATTATTATTATTATTAGTATTATTATTATTATTATTATTATTATTATTATATTTTTTATGATTATTATTATTATTATTATTATTATTATTATTATTATTATTATTATTATTATTATATTTTTTATGATTATTATTATTAATATTATTATCATTATTATTATTGTCATTGCCTTTACACAGTTTCTAACACTGGAGATGTACTACGGTGTCAGCTGTTCCCTACCAGTGGACTAAGGTAACACCTCTTATTTTTCGAGCACCTTCCGGAGTATTCGAGCAGTTCCAATCAGTGCTGTTTTCTGCAAGTGCTCCACCCTTGTTGCAGCCCTTATCTGCTCCACGTACTTCTCGACATTTTGCTCACTGTTCCCAGGGATCCCACAATTATTGGTACTACTGCTACCTTTTTCATCTACCACAAATGCTTAAATTTCCAAGCTAACCTGTAATATGTATTGAATTTTCTTTCTTCCTTATCGTATACCTTGTTGTCAGCTGGGTATACTATATCTATGATCCAGCATAGTTTTGTTTTCTTTCTCAATTAAGACTATGTCCGGCTTCCTATTCTCTACCACATGGTCGTACTGAATCATAAAATCGCACAGGGTCTTTGCATTTCTATTTTCGACGATGGCTTCGTGTTTGTGGTCGTACCAAATTTTTTGCTCTGTCAAATCTATACTTGTAGCAAAGTGTCCAATGGACAAGCCTCGCTATAGTGTCGTGGCGTCTCTTATATTCTTTCTAGGCTATTGGTGTACATTGGCTGGTAATACTCATACGGTTTCATCATTTTGTTCACAGATTCTTCACTTATCACTTTCTGCTGTGTTGTCTATTCTGTATTTTATGTAGTTTGTTATTAGTGCTTGCTCTTGGGCAGCACAGATTAGAGCATCCGTTTCCGGTTTTAAACCACTTTTAGCCATCCACAGCCATCTTTGTTTTCTGTCAGTCTTATCTTCAACATCCCTATGAAATTGACCGTGCATTCTTTTCTTTAACCACCTATTCTCAGTTTCATTTGTTTTCAATTTCTTGTATAGTGCTTTATCTTTGCAATCTTTCATCCTCCACAAGCTTGATTTTCTTACTTCTAATAATAGCGGTTCTGTGGCATTTCTTACATACCATGCTATGTTGTTTTCTTCTGCTCTAATGTTGTGTTTGCATCCAATAAGTCCTCTTCCCCTCGTTTTCTTGGTACAAACAATCTGTCTGTGTCACGTTTTGGGTAGAGTGACTCATATCTACTTAGCAATACAAAATAGGTGCATATAATCCATAATCCAAGAATCTTGGATCATATCGTAGGCCTTGCGATAGTCGATCCCTGACATGGCTATTACCCCCGCTATTAATAGATTCGGCTGACGGTGGGGAAGTCAGCCATAGCTATAAAAAATCTTCGCACCCTTTGGGTCAGCAGAGGTCAAATGTGTTTAGTATTACCAATGGCCACTGAGAGCGCTGCGTTGTTGTCTTTGCACTGCTTCTAACGCTGGAGATGTACAACGGTGCCAGCTGTTCACTACCAGTGAACTAAGGTAACATTCCTTATTTTGCGAGCACCATCCGGAGTATTCGATTGGTTCCAAGTTGTACTGTTTTCTGCAAGTGCTCCACCCTTATTGCAGCCCCTATTTGTTCCATGTACTTCTCAAGATTTTTACTCACTGTTCCCAGGGCTTCGACAATTATTGGTACTACTACCATCTTTTTCATCGGCCACAACTGCTTAACCTCTCAAGTAAGCCTGTCATATCTATCGACTTTTCTTTCATCCTTGTCGCATACCTTGTTGTCAGCTGGGCATACTATATCTATGACCCAGCAATGTCTGCTTTCTTTCTCAATTATCACTATGTGTGGCTTCCTATTCTCCATCTCATAGTCGTACTGAATCATAAAATCCTATAGCATTATCATTTTTGATGATGCCTTCAGGCTTATGTTCATACCACATTTCTGCTCTGTCAATTCCATACTTATCCAATGTACAATCCTTGCTATATTGTCGTGACGTCTCTTATATTCTTCCTGGGCTAGTGACGTATATTAACTGACAATATGCCATACGTTTTCACCATTTTGTCCACGAATTTTGCACTTATCTCTTTCTGATCTGTTGTTTGTTCTGTATTTGATGTAATTGGTTCTTAATGATTGCTCTCGGGCAGCACAGATTAGAGCTTCCATTTCCAGTGTTAAAGCACATTCATTCATTCATAGCCATTTGTATCTCTGTCTGTCTTGTCTTCAACATCCCTACGAAATTGTCTATGCATTTTTGGCTTTATCCACCTATTTTCAGCTTCATTCATTTTCAAGTCCTTCTACAGTGCTTTATATTTGTAATCTTCCATCCTACAAAAGCCTGACCTTCTTATTTCCAATAATAGCGGTTCTGTAGCATTTTTTACATACCATGCTATGTTGTTTTCTTAAGCGTTAATACTGCGTTCGCATCCAATCTGTCCTCTTCCCCTCTTTTTCTCGGTACATACAGTCTGTCACTTTTCGGATGGAGTATCCCATATATAGTCAGCAACGTCCTTGTCTTCTGTGTCAGCTGTTTAGTTCGTCTACTGTCCATGCGATTACTCCTGCTCCATATATAAGGAGTGCAACCGCCCAGGTGTTGATAGCTTCGATCTTATTCCGTCCATTTCATTTTGACCTAAGGATCAGTCTCATTCTGCGAAAGTAGTCCACCTTAAATTAATCTGTCATTTTTATCTCCATCAGTTTCCAACATCCCCAAGAACATACCAACCCATTTCTTCTCGATGCTTCTTGACCTCCCCGACGGCATCGATAGCCCGTTCATACATTTGATTTTGCCTAGTCGAACTCCATTCTGATATCAGCACTAAAAGTATACACCGTATCGACGAGGGAACTGAATTGGCCTTCATGTTTGCCATAAAGTTTGAGGTCGTCAATGAATAACAATTGGTTGACTTTTTGTTGGCGGCTTTTGAATACATACCTATCCATTGCTCGCCTCAGAATCACTCTTAGTGATATCATGCACAGTACAAAGATCAGTGGGGACAAGCAGTCACATTGGAAGATGCATCTCCTGGTTTCTATTGTCCCTAAACATATGCTGTCAGTTCTGTCCTCTACTTCGCCATACTTTTTCGAAGCAGTCGCTCAACATTCGATGCAATACCAAATAGGTTCATACATTCCATAATTCAAGAATGTGTGCTCATATCGTATGTCTTACGATAATCAATTCATGACATCACTAAGTTAGTTTTCGTCCTCCTGCAGTCTCTAAGTACACTTTTGTCTACCAGGTGTTAATCCTTGGTACATCTGCATGTTCGCATCCTTCTCATGTGGCAGGACTCCATTTGTTTCAAGATTCCATACATTGACTACGAGAATTCCAATCAATAGTTTCCACATAGGTGGCAAGCAGGATATCGACCTGTAATTGTCTATTGTATTGCCTTTGTCGATGTTTTCAAGCACAGCACTATCCAACCCATTTTCAACTATTCTGGTATTACTTGGTTAGCATTTAACAGGGTGTTGAGTTATGCAGCTATTCGTGCATTACATTCCCCAAATCTTTTGATCTAGTAGCCTTGAACTCCATCTTGCTGATTTCCTTCACTTCCCTAACTAAAATAATTATTTCTGCCTATTTTGGGCAGACTACTTTTTTTTTTCATTTCTTGCAACCGTTCAACACGCTTCTTGTGCTCCTTGTCTTTACTCCAGATGTCACTCCAAAACCTTTGACTTTCAAATATTATCTGGTATCAACTTTTCATCTGTACACTCTCCATTTATTTTATTTATTTGTAGAATCTCTTCTGACCTACTCTGAATAACGCATTCTAGTGGCTCCCTCCATTCTTTTGTCGTATCTTCCAGCCTTTGCTTTCTTTGCAACGAGGCACTGTTTCAGTTCCTCCATTACCACTTTCAGGCCCTTTCTTTAAATATCATACTTCTTGTACAGTGCCCTGTATTTTTGTTCGTTTTTAAGCTCCCCTTTCTCTATGTTTTTTTCTTCTTTCTTGAAATTTTCTTCCATTTCTCGCCGAGTGTTTTCCGTACACCTAGGGCAGAGAAGCTCATTGTATGCATTTCCAGTTTACACACGCAAATTCGCAGGTAAACTATGTATGTAAAAAAATTAACAAATAAATAAATTCATGTATGGATGCTGTTGTCACAGCGATAATGCTCTTCTCAGTACATGAGTCGTTCCAGTTAACACGATTTTTTTGCACTTCCTGTAGGGAGGGTATCATCTGGTATCATTTTCAAATAGGTTTCAGTACCTTTTTTATCATTCCTAGAAATCCTACAATCACTTATCCGGTAATCAACTTTAGATGCCATATGTTTTGAATTTCTATTAGCAAATATTTATATTTACTGATCTTGTCAAATTATTTCGCGCTATATTGTGATCGAACGGAATACTCATATCAATTAATAAACACATCTTTTTTGTCTGATCTTTTATAATAATATCCGGTTTATTAGCTTTTATAGTTTTATCTGTATGCAAGGGGAAGTCTCAGAGAATCGATGCATCTTCTCACTCAGTCACAGCTTCAAGATGGTGTTTATGCCATTTGTCAGTGGTTTTGATTTGTTAATGCCGACATATTGTCCAGTGTAAATACAGGCCGATTCTGTCATGTCTTGCTTTACATTCTACAGGTGCTAAAACTCTACACCCCGAAATTAGGTGGTCTATAGTTTCAATCTCATCGTTACAGAATCGGCATTTTGGGTCAGCTCCATTTTTTTATCACATTGGCTTGGTAGGTCCGGGTTAATAAGCTTTAGTCTTGAGCAGCCAATATGAAACCTTCACTCTCTGCTGTTAGCTCTGAGCTTTGTAACCATTCATACGTGTGTTTCTGATCGACATCAGCTTGTTTACTACGGGCCACGTACTTGTCATACAGAGGTTTCTGTTCCCATCTGCTAGCTAATTTTTCATGTGCTTTTGTCTTTGCAATTAATTTTATTTTCTTTGCAGCAGCAGTTGGTGGATTTCCTTCAACCTGGTCAAGCTGGTGAGTATCTAAGAGATCAGTAGCTAATTTTTTGTTCTCTTTCAGAACAGAGTGAAGTTTTTGCGGTCCTTCATGTTGTTGTTGTTGATAAGGACAGACAGACAGACATACAAACATAAATACATGCATACATACATGCACACACGCACAAACACAGTAGTCGGCATTTAACACATACACACGTATATATATAAAACAAATGATATATAAGCATACGCATGTATACCTACATCTACATGTATATATAGATGCATATTCGGGTACAGGACGTTAGAAAAATGAACGGGAGCATTATGCTCCCGTTTTGTTTTTATGCTCCCGTTCATTTTTCTAACGTCCTGTACCCGAATATGCATCTATATATACATGTAGATGTAGGTATACATGCGTATGCTTATATATGTGTTTTATTATGTCATCGAACGCACGAGTCCATTTGCAAGTAAGTTTCAACTATATATATATATATATACTCACACATACATTTATATATGTATTCTTTTATTCTTTCTTTTTTTCGTTTCAGTCATTTTGACTGCGGCCATGCTGGAGCACCGCCTTTAGTCGAGCAAATCGACCCCATGACTTATTCTTTGTAAGCCTAGTACTCATTCTATCCGAAACGCTAGGTTACGGGGGTGAAAACCCACCAGCATCGATGTCAGGCGATGTTGCGGGACACACACACACAAACATATACACACACATTACATATATA
>NC_068982.1:160274820-160279419 GCF_001194135.2 Octopus bimaculoides
TATATATATATATATATATTTCCCCACAGGAAAACTTATTGACTGGTATCTTTTGGAAAGCACTTGAGTTGACAGAAAAGCAGGCTTTTTTCCAAAATGTTCGCAAAGAGTACATACTCAAGTAAAATCAAATACCCTATCGTTATCAGAAACAGGGACATTGATCCAGTCTACGGCTTCAGTAGCGTATTACTATGAACTGAGTGTTATATGTTTCACATCAGAAAAAAGATTTAGTATGTGAAGTGTGACATATGTTTGTTGAAATAAGTCTGCATCGGTTAACCATCGTTACAGAAGACACAAAGCTATATAGGTGTGTGCGTATGTAGATGTATATATGTGTGCGTGTGCGTATTTCTGTGCATATTTGTGTGTGCGTGTGTGTGCGCGCGCGTGCATGATGTTTACTGATTTGGGATTCAGTAGTACCAGTTTCGTTACTTTATGAAATCCGTATTTCTTTGCATAAATTTCAATTTGTTTTAAAAACATATTCCTCTTATACGTAGAAAAAGTTAAAATTTCATTTTGGAATCGGTTTGTTACTCTATTTGTTATTAAAATTCTATATGAAAATATATTACACAATGATAATTTGGTAAGAATTAAAGTGTGATAAATAAGGTATAAAAGAACCAATGACTGTTATATGTATGAAATGGCCAAGGAGTGGCCCTACTTGATTGTATTTTCTCACATTTAGCATTGAATTATGGAGAATAAGTAGATGAAAAATGATATCGCGTACTTATTTATATCTCTCAATTTCAGTTATAATGTGTGTATGTGTGTATGCATGTATATATGCGTATATAATTGGATAATTGTATTTATATACATTTCCATGTGTATATGCGTGTATCAGTGAGTATATGCATGTGCATGCTTATTTTTTTGTATGTGCTTATATTCTAAAATGGTATGATGTCGTCATTAAAAAAGTTCAGTAAATGTTAAATTGTAAAATAAAACAATCATATTAAGTTTTCACTTTAAATTTCCTTCGTAATGTATTTTACCCACTATATAATATTACTAAATATGTATCTACTTTTATAGGCTTGTTAAAGGTAATATAAATGTTTATGAGATTTTTGTCGGTTTGTATGTATATGTGTCTATGCATATATGTGCATATATGATATTTATTTTTGTGGAATTGTAGAATACATGATGTTATAATAACATTATGATTGAATATTAAAGTTTAAAACTTTATAGTACATATAATAAAAGTATTTTATAGGTACTATAAAATTCTAGTTCCTAATTTCCGGTATGGAAACTAGAATAGAAATATATCTCAGCGGTATGAACATTTTAAAATCATTCAATCAAATATTTCTACATATATCTTGAAGGCAGTATAGAGATGATGAAATAAAATTTAAGGAAGGATAACAAAATTTTAAAAAACGCTCATGAGAAATATGCGCAAAGCTACAATCAACTAGATGAAAGAATAAAATAAAGCAAGCATATTTGGTTGCAAATGTAAAAGGAACTTGCTTAAGATAAATCAATACAAATAAAATATATAATATTAAATCTTGAATGTTTTTCAAAATACATTTAAGAATAATGGAAATTTGTAACGGAACGTCCATGCTTTTGAGTAGGACAGCAAGCCATTTCGACTGGATTTCTAAATATATTTGGAGATTAATTGAAATTTGTGACAGAACCCCATGCTTTTGTTGAGGCTTGTAAACATAGTAAGATTAGAAATAACTTGCGTTTCCTTCTTTGCTTAAGTGTTAATGCTATCACAGCATAGGATGAGCCTGAATTCAAGGAGTGTTATTCTTTATAATTGTTTGCACAAACAGAGTTATTTGCTATGTACATATCATACAACTAGAAAAGCACTCGGAGAGTGCAGACCTCCGAGAAGCAGCTCCTTTCCACCCATATACACGCATGCTGAAAATCGCCCAATTTCCCAGACCCACGCCGGCAAAAACATAACCTCCTTGGCGGGGTTAAAAAAAATTAACACAGCCATATGATTTTAACAAAAAAAAACACTTTAAAAATAGGAATTACCTGAAGCAGTTATAATAGCACCATTACCCGCCCACCACAACCAGCAGCACGTCACCACACCACTGGTACTACCACCATTACTACAACCGCCCAGCATGAGCAGAACTACGACGACCACCACTACCACTATATCACAATCACTACCACAACTATGCTACCACTATCACCACCACCACAACCACCAACATCATCATCAGCATTGTCATTGATTCCACTTCAACCACATACACCGCCATCAACGTTATCATGACGGCTACATTGACAGTCACTTTCACCCCACAACCAGTATAACCACTACAATACCACCATCACACAACTAACTACGATCACCAGAATCAGTTTCTTTACACAGTTGAAAATCCATTATCCAATACTCATGGGAACGAGATTGCTGCAGATTTTTGATTTAACTAATTTCAGACTGCTTTATTAAAAAAAAAATTGCATCTACAAAACGGAACAGTTTGAGGATAGAAACCAGGTCTAAATACAATACCTTATAGACATACTCTGAATGTAGTTCTATATAAATCTTTAATAATTTCTTTATACTCAAGACCATCAGAAATGTTAAGATATCAGCCTCTACCCACGCTGTCATGCTTTGATTAAAATATTACAGCATAGATTAGATTACTTAGATAAGTTTCGACCGAAGTTGACTCAGGTCATGTCTAATTTAATAGCACTACCTGGAAGAGATACACAGTCAGCTCTGGGGAACCGTAGCCCATTCAAGCAGAGGTTTATTGTTTTCAGAGACATATTTGGGAGTGGGCGGTTTATCTGGTAGGGATCGTTTGAATGAATTGAAGTCACTTTCCTCCTTTATGTGTGTCTGACACTATGTTGAAGAGAGCAGAGCGAATTCAGGTGAAATAGTTCTGTCATAGTGTTGTGATACGATACGAACATTTATGTAGTGAACGGATGGCACAAGGGCCAAGCCTCGAATTTTAAAGATGGGCAATATTGATGGAATATTTTCAACATCATACAGATAATATAGAACTCACAGCGGCGGTAGAGGGAGCAAAACCTGAGCTGTTTGAGTCGATTCCAATAGTCAAGGCCTATCATGTCATCTTCTACAGCCCTTCGCCAAGCAGCTCATTTAAGATAGATATGCGAGTAAAATTACTAATAAAGAAACGAAAATAAACTTTGGAAACAGCAACGCCACCATAGGTTAGGTGGAAAAGATGAACGTGTTTTTAAGGGAGATAATCAAAGAACGTAACGTAATACTTCATGTAAAGTAAACATAACAAAGGAAAAATCCATCAAGAATCCATAAAAATTCACGGATCTCTACCAAAATTTCATCATCTTTTTCTTGTGTCATTACCACTTTTCCTGCAAGTGTCATCAAATCCGTTTACCACTTTTTGGGTTATTTTGCACACAGACGGACAGACGGACAAACCAACGCCGATGAAAACATAACCTCCTTCCTTGGCGGAGGTAATTAACTCACAGAATATTTTTTCTAGAAGTGTCAGACGCTATCGTATTCTTTGTTTTAATACAGTTTTGCTTTTGCTATGTCATTTAATCTCCTTCTTAGATTGCCTCGTGCTTGTGATGTTATAGTGTATGATATACAGCATTATAATTAGAGCGAGTTTTGGCCGCATTTAGTAAGTTAATGTTATTTCTCTGAAATTAATTCCATTACAAGTTTTTCATTCCTTCCTCCCGATACTTTGTCTTTAATATTATAGTAACTTGGAGTTTTGAACATTAATTATCATATTGTTTATAATTCAATAGGAATACTTTTTAAAATCTATTTAATCTGCACGTTGTTTTCATCATCTGAAAATTCTTAATAATAGTGTAATTTTTGAATAGATATTTTTTCATACATTCAGTTTATGCTAGATAGAAATAGAAGGTAGCACCGTTCAACCAACTTGTTTGATTGTCTCACTCTAAGGGATTTCAAATTTTAAATATAATCAACAAATTAGAGATTAATTCAAATTGTGAGAAATAGAAAATTCAGTATAAGTAGAAACCTTGTAATTTCGAAAACGAATAGTCACAGTTAGAAATTGTTATATTCAAAGGATACTCTAGGAACATTTTGCTTTCTATTTGAAAACATAATCTCTGTTAATTGATGTTTCTCAAATCATTATATATCTTATATGATACTCACTTATATTTGTATTTATTTTGCACTGACTTCACAGGTTGATACCAATAGACAACAGCATTCCTTCCTTCTATTTTTGTATATATTGATGTCTTTAGGGCTAACTGACTCAACATATTACATCTATACAAGACCTGCACTTAAATATGAAATGTATCCCAAAATGTTGAATTTAACTGATGTTCTTAACGTTACGCTCTTTTCACGCTGCTTTAGATTTATAACAATTATTTTTACAAAGGGAATATAATCTGTGATTTCAGTTTCTTGTGTATAAGGGCTTGTCACAGAGCAAAACATTAAATTCACTGCAAACTTTATATATATATATATATATATATATATATATATATTACACACACACACACACACACGCACACATATATATA
>NC_068982.1:160280440-160285294 GCF_001194135.2 Octopus bimaculoides
ATATTTGTATGTATATATATACATACTATTCTTGGTAATATTTACTTATATATATATATATATATATATATATATATATATATATATACACAATACAATATATATGTGGATGTGTATGTATATTATGTGTGTATGTATGTATGTATGTATGTATGTATGTATGTATGTATGTATGTATATAAATGTGTCTGTGTGTGATTGTCAAGTTTAACTGCGGAACATAATTGATCAATTTGCAATGAAACAATGTTAATTTATGAATAAACACTAACAAATCTTAATACTAGAAATAAAATTAAACAAAATTTTGCGTCTTCTTAAATGCAGGCGCACAATCATTAATCATGTTGTGTGACCTTCACTGTGAGGGGAGAGGATAAATGTCACTCGAAGCAATTAAATCTGTAATGAATGACATAAAGGGGGTTGGAAACAATCCTAACATCAAGTTTTGAGATGACTCATTATTTGTTTTCATTTAATACAAACATGAAAAACATCATTTAATAAAATCAGCAAAAAGAACAAAATATAAATCAAGTCAATAATCGTGAACAATTATCGAAACTATAAAGGAAAACAAACAAACAAATTTAATGGAAAATGAAAAAAATATTTAACGAGTAGTCTTAAAATGATATGCTGGGATTTTACCAGTCCCTCATGTCATTAATTAACGTTTAAATTGCTTCATGTGTCTCTCAATGCCTTCACTACTTGATCTGTTATTATAACTCTTTATATGTGTATTTAATTTTGCATTTCTAGCTTTTCGTTGAAATACTATTTTTCGTTATAAATTACGGTGCTACTCCCCTTCACAATTTTGTTAAAGTAATATTAAGACCCAGTTATGTTGTATGAGTTGAAATAATTTGCGTTACTAGCATACTCATGGACATGCATACATATACATATATTTGTGCGAGCATACAGTACATTCTCGACTTCGTATTTATTGTAAACGCCACTTGATATTACTTTCGTTAAGCTCTGAATTTCTAATAGAATTCTAAGAGCACTAACGTGAACGCGGCGTATTTTGACCATTGTAAACATAAACGTGACACTCTCCATTTCCCCACAAGGTTTCAACATAACGGATTTCTTTCAGAGAGAAAGAGAGAAATAGGAAGAGAAATTCAATGGCAAAATCGATCTCAGCACTGGACTCTTTACTTATCAGAACCATAAAAGACAAAATCGAATTCGGCAGTACTTCAGGTCAGAACTCACAGAGCCGAAACCATACACTAATCACTCTTTAACTGAACGTAAAACGTATGGGGCTCCTTGCAGATGGAGTGCCTTAAGAAATTATCAACTCAGCTACTCCATTTGTAACTAAGCAATATGAAATAAAAACTAAAAACAAAGAACAGAACAACGGACTTCAACTACGTACACGTAGATACACACACACACACTTATGTTTATATTCTCTGTTGCAAATTACATAACTAAAGTTCTTTTCAATGCATGAATGAAAATACTTAAACATTTTAATGATTATATCTTTATGGAAGTGCAGGAAAGAATAACAAATGTGCATGATGAATAAATGCAGAGGAGTTTCGCTGTGATAACATGGAAAATGTCTTCCATATTCCTGGGAATACTGAATCAATGTGGAACTGAACGATTGCTTGGGAAGGAAATCTTAGATCTGATCAATAAAAAATGCATTTAAATTGAGATTTTGCTGTTGTTGTTACTCCTGTTTGGGTATTTTTGTTGTATTAACTTTTTCTTTGTTATTGCCATACTTTTAGAGCCGGTACCAGTGCAAACGTCCTGTTTCTTGACTACTGCGCTGGGCAGAAAGTCGTTAAGCAGGAAGTGACTGTAAACATTTTCTTGATTTTCCTGATACGTTTTGAACATGAGCTTTACTTAAGATTTACCTTTACTTCAATTTGTGAAACATAGCAGCTAACCGCCGCAGAAGCTTAATTTCCACTGACAAATGCAACGCATTCATTCATGTTTAGTGGATGATAATGAATTTCTAGACCGGAGCTGTGGAGTACCTCATCCCATCACTCTAGTAGGGAACCTAACAGCAACTCTCACATAATACTTGCAGCGTGTGATCGCTCTTGGGCTGGATTTATATTCTGATTTGTATGTTACAGGGAATCATTCTCGGCCTTTGTGCAGTTAAACTAAAGACGGAGTTATTGCTGTTGTATAATTTGTTGCCCTGGATGTAGAACTTGTTTTATTTGATGTTTGTAGTGTATTCTTATCGTTGTTTGATGTATTGTTGCTGCCACCATTGTTGCTAGAGTTGCTTTCTTGTTCTTCAAGTATCTCATATTTTTTATTCCGTCTTTGTCCGTTTTTTTTTCTTAATGTTACTGCTATTATTGATGGTGTTGTTGCTCCTAAAATTAATGCTGTTCGGCTCTCCTATATTTTATCATAATACTACATTTGTGCATCTATGCTACTGCACTACGAGTTAGTTTCAGATTAAAATTTGTTTTTGCTTTGACAGGTGAAACTTTGAAGCCAGACCAAAGCGTTATTGTTACGCAACATACTATCCTGAATGCGTCCAGCAAACTGCAAGCGAAGTATTTCGTTTGTTAGCTGCAAAGAACAGAAAAATGCAATTTTTACTCTTGAGATATTGCAAGCTACTTTTACCCCGAGTACGTCTAGAACACAATTACCGGCAAAAATACAAACTTACAGGTGAATAGATTTACAGAAACGCGTTTAAGATCAGAGAATCCACCTCATACACGAGCATAACAACAATAACAATAATAACAACGCAACGACAGCCAAAAACAGCAAATATGATGGTAAAATTAATGATAACAATAATGAAAATGCTGATAAAAATAATATTACTAACTACAAATCTGTAGACAGCTTCTGAAACCTAATATTTGAAGTAAACTATTCTCGATACAATACGCTGACAAATAACTTACGTGTACCTTTTTTGATTTATTTGCTTAAATATTTTTCTTGACGCTCCCGTTGACTAGCCAAATAGAAATGAAGTCGGTACCATTACCACCAAAGACAGATTTTCTATTTTATTATTTCGTTTACTACTTCATTACTTACCTTTGAATGGGAAAGCAATTACATTCAAGTCAAAGAAATGAAGTTAATATATGAAAATTGATAGAATTTACGAAGTGTTTTCATCTTCTACTGCGAAACTGTTTATTCACTTCTCATTAATGGTACTCTAGCGTAGCACAATTTTTGTTCTGGTTTACCCATAGGTCTTCAAAGCAAGAAAAGGATGAAATCGTATAAATCAAACATACACATATACATTAATATAGGCGGATATATATAAAAATATATAAAACTACAAACTCACCACATATACATAAGCGTGCGTGAGTTTGTGTTTATACGTATAAAATAATGTAGGTGCATGCTTTCATACATATATACATGCATAGCTACATACATTTATATACATAAATATATGTAAGTATATATTTATATATGTATGTATGTTTATATAATTGAATATATATAAAGTATATATAAAGTATATACATATATACATATATAAATATATACACATATGAATATATATCGATAAATATATATACATATCGATAAATAAATATATATATATATATATATATATATGTGTGTGTGTGTGTGTGTGTGTGTGTGTGTGTATATACACACACATATATATATATATACATATATATATATATACATATATATATATATACATATATATATAGGCATTTGTATATACATATTATCAATATATATATATATATATATATATATATATATGTACAATGCGTATATCCTTTTCACAAGTTTAGGAGTTTGAGCGAGTCGAGAAGCACTGAACCGTTAACAGCTGATAAATACAACCGATGATCAGAAGTAATCTAATCTAAAGAAACTTAATTTTCAGACAAGAATTCTCTTACTACCTAGACAAATGATTGAAAAATAAAAGTATTTTTGATCTTGCTTTGATAAATTCTGCTTTTATTTTGTTTTGTTACTACACTATATAAAACATAACAGATGAAATGGTTGAATTTCTATTAGGTTACCATTCAGACATCTATTAAATTGACTGGATGCAAAGAGTTTGGTCTTATAATGTTCCGATTATTTCCGACAGGTAGGACAACAACGTTGTATGCAATCCGTTTTCTATAGAAAAATACGAGATTTTAATAATAACCATCTGAATTGTTTTCATTTCTAATTTCACTATTAAGAATATTTTTGCGTGATAATATAGAGAAAAAAATAGCCCATTCAAAATATATACAATACATATTAAACGACAGCGCGGTTGTGATAATTTGGATAATCATAGTAATAATAAATATTGGAAAGTCTGTTTCGAAAAAAGAGATTATAGTTAACAAAAGCTAATCATTATTTTGAAGTCATAAAGTAAACCATATAAAAATTACAATTTATATGTTGTAATTATGTGTTTCAACCTAATGCATTTTAGATATTAACTTTCAAATTCTAACTACTGAATAGATTGCCGGCAAAATAAACAAAAATTTATACAGCAGAGGATGGGGGTTGAAAATATCCTGGCTGTAAGGATATCCCAAAAGGCCTGGCTGGAGGCCCAAACTTCTGAGTTCTTTTACAAGACTTAGAAAAACTGAAGTAAGTGTGTGCATCTGAGATGGAAATATGTGGAATGAAATCCTCTTCCAGTACTTTCTTTTATTCAAAGCCGGAAACTTTTCACCACCCTCTCGTGTGTGTATGTATGTATGTACGTATGTATTGATATATGTATGTATGTGTATATATATATGTATATATAAAGTAATAAATATACATGTATGTATATATATATATATATATATATAT
>NC_068982.1:160286076-160287245 GCF_001194135.2 Octopus bimaculoides
ATGAGAGGGGTGACGATGAAGGTGGAAGGGGAAGGTAGATGTAAGAGAGGGGGAAGGTGGGTATGGGAGGGGGGAGAAAGAGAGTGAGAGAGAAGAGAGTGAGAGAGAGAGAGTAAGAGAGAAGAGAGTGAGAGAGAGAGAGGAAGAGAGAAGAGAGTGAGAGAGAGTAAGAGAGTAAGGGTGAGAGAGTAAGAGAGTAAGAGTGTGTGTTACCTTGGGCAAGTGCCTTCTGCTATAGCCTCGGACTGACCAAAGTTTTGTGAGTTGATTTGGGAGACGGGAATTCTTTGTAATAATAACAACTATTTTATATCAATCTGAAGGGTTACTCTTCACTTTATGGAGTACAAATTTATTTTTAAACAACAATATCGTTGACAGGGATTTTGAAGATCCGGCAAGTTAAAATGCACGCGCGTATATTTGTGTGTAGTTTGTGTATGTGTTTGTGTATCTTATTGTCTATTTTTGTACTCCACAACCGCTTAGCAACCGGTGTTGTCGTGTTTACGCTGCATTAACTTAAAGTTTCAACAAAAGTGACCGATTGAATAAGTAGCAAGCTTTAAAATGTAAGCACTGGATCAATTCGTGCGGCTACAATTCTTCAAGTCGCTCTTCTAGCATAGCTGCAGTCTAATAACTGAAAAAGGTAAAGGATATAAAATTAAAGGGTGATTCAGAAATCCGAGTGGTTTCCTCAGTGAGTACTCCGACAGATACCAGATTACATAGTGCATAGGAGTGGACAGTTTTTTGAAAGAAACCTTTTCATACAAACGTCAATTACTGGACATAATTCATCGAAGATCAGAAAAGATGTATTACAATTCAAAGATACAGGTGATGGTGATGTATTTATTCCTACATTACGATCGTTTCAGCAACACATAGATTAGATATCTTATGAATACTAATATTTGTGTAATGTTAGAGCATATTGCATGTTATTTGTGTTCATCGCAGCAATATTGAATAAAAGCAACACCTCCCCTCAACTGAGACGAAGGTGGATGACAAATAATATGGTACGATATTACACGAACTTTTATATTGATGATACATCTGAAACATTTATAGTTGAAACGATCTCAATGGTGGAATGAAGGTAATACCGCAAGCTCTATTCTGTGTCTATCTATCTATCTATCTATCTATCTATCTATATA
>NC_068982.1:160287255-160288055 GCF_001194135.2 Octopus bimaculoides
CTACCTACCTACCTACCTACCTACCTATCTATCTATCTATTTATCTATCTGTCTCTCTGTCTGTCTATCTATCTTTCTGTCTGTCTGTCTATCCATCTATCTATGTATCTATTTATTTATTTGTCTGCCAAACAGAGAAATCAAATTTATTCAGTTGATGGAAACTTTTGATGAACGTAGATTATATAAATAAATTAATGTATCTGCTCTTTAAAGCTTCTATCATATTAGAGTTCCCCAGTGAAAAATATTCTATTTGGGAACATTACAATATATCAATATCAAGAGGGAAAGAGAAGTGAGTTTGTATCGGTCACTATGAAAATGAAAATGTGATATTTCATTATTTAACTCATTCTATTACATATGTGACCTACTACCATATTTGCATTTGTATTTGTTATAGACATGAGAGATTTCTATTTTGGCATATTATTATTATTATTATTATTATTATTATTTTATGTTTGACTTTTGTTTTGCATTTGTACAAGTTGGATCCAAGTCTCACCCAGAGACCTCAAGAGACAACAAGTTAGAAGTTCATGTAGGTGTTATGCCTAGGGTACCATATATTTGGATTTGTACAGTTTTGTTCAAGTGAATGTTTAAGAAACCATAAGAAAATTATGTTTGCTTTAAAATTTGAGATCACATAGACAGTATTTTACGTAGGATATGGGCAGTTCCCATGAGCACTATCTTTTGGACTTCAGCCATTTTGGGGTTTCCTGGTATCTGAGCTAGGTAGTAATCAGCCCGTTTCGCTGTCATTCCCAGGGCACCTATGACAATAGGTA
>NC_068982.1:160290580-160292432 GCF_001194135.2 Octopus bimaculoides
ACCTTTTGCTTGATGGTTTCTATGGTGGCATCAATGTCAACTATGGTTTTCATGTTATATTTTTTCTTTAGTTTTTGGGTCTTTGTAGGTTTGATACTCTTGTCAAATTTAAGGTTTATTATTATTATTATTATTATTATTATTATTATTATTATTATTATTATTATTATTATTATTATTATTATTATTATTATTATATGTTTGACTATTGCTTTGTATCTGTACAAGTTGATGCCAAGCCTCACGCCAAGACCTCAAGGACAAGTTAGAAGTTCAAGTTGGTGTTATGCCTAGGGTGCTATATATTTGGTTTTGCGAAAACATAAGAAAAATTTAAATTTGTTTTAAAATTTGAGATTACATAGACAGTATGTTACGTAAGATATGGGCAGTTCACATGAGTACTATTTTTTAATTTCTGCCATTTTGGGGTTTCCTCGTATCTGAGCTAGGTAGCAATCAGTCCATTTTGCAATCATTCCTATGGCACCTATGACAACAGGTATTGTTTAAATCTTGAGGTTCCACATTTTGCCGATTTCTATTTCAAGATCTTTATACTTGCTCACTTCCTGGTAGTTCTTGACAGATACATTTATGTCGATTGGTACAGTCACATCCATGAGGAGGTATGATGTTTGTCTGTAGTCCTTCAATATAATGTCTGGCCTATTCGCATCTATCTTTCTGTCAGTTTGAACGGTGGAGTTCCAGAGCAGTGGGATGTGGTTATTTTCAGGCGCTGGAGGTGGTTTGTGTTTCCACCAGTTTTTATCATGAGGCAGGTCAAATTTTTGTAAATTACCCACTGAATATATTGTGCTGCTCTATCGTGCCTGCTGAGATACTCTGTAGACGCAAGAAGATTGCAAGAAGTTGGAAAATGGATGAGAAGAGTAGAAAAGAGAGTAGTTGAGGTAAAGCGAACAGGACGACCGTCGGGAAAGAATTTAAGAACTTTGATATTTTATAATAAAGACATGGAAATAGAAAAGAGATTAACGAAAACAAAAGTTTGATAAGAGTGAAGTTAGAAACGGACATGTTCGACCCAAGTCACAGAGCAGCTTTGGTGGAAGGAGACAGAATGAAAAGGCTCGTTGAGTTGTTCAAAGAGCGGATCAAAACAAGTAAGATATATGTTTGATACGAGAATTTGCCCAGTGTAATTGGAATAGAGGATTTGATAGAACACGTAACAGATGAAAACTGGTTATATACTGTTTTAAAGAACTGTAAAATGAAATTGCGAGCTTTGGGGGACTCGTAAGGCATTCCACATTTTCATTATAAATATGCCATTTAAAATTCATCATTCGTGATATGTAACTCACGTTTTGTATTGTCTATCCTTGTAATGTCCAATGTTTGTCTCAGGCTACATGCCTATAATAAAGAGAAAAGTCATGCTACTCCAGGCTGATGACGAGCAAAAACTCAGAAACATATCCCTGGATGCAGGCTTGGCTTGGTGGAGGTGCTTGTCTCCCCCGCGTAAACATAAGGACACAGGAAATGTATCAAGGCCGACAGAAAGCGGTGCAGCTTCCTAGGGTTAAATAGCAGTAGTATGATTCCCTTATTGGGACTGTCACGTTACGTTGACAGTATACAAGAAAAATATCATTATATATATATAAGCTTGAAGTCGTGGCGATACGGGTATGTCAGGGTTTTCAATTTACGATTATTTTCGTTATTGGTACAGGGGCTTAGAATTTCTGCTCATTACCCCGATTTCAATTAATGGGTATAGTGAAAATTTGTGGTTGTAATTTCTGGCTGCTATTTTTAGCGTGCTGGTGTCACTTGTAGCACCCTTAATTATTTATGTATATATATATATATATAT
>NC_068982.1:160292682-160294755 GCF_001194135.2 Octopus bimaculoides
ATATATATATATATATAAACACACAATTGATGGAGTAGAGTGGATAAAATTCAACCTACATATGTTTGCTAGCTAGCAGATCCTCTGATGACGGGTAGTCTATTTGTCACTCATCAGGCCGAATATGCATTAATTATATGAAGGCTATATTGTTATTAAGGAATCCAAAGTTAAATCGCTGGAGATCAAAACATATCTTCGGCGAGTTCACTTGGAATTCCTTAAGGACAATGTAATTAAGGTTTCTTCGGCCTGATGAGTAGCTAGCTGAGCGCCCCTCGTTGAGTAATTATTAAATCAGAGGATCTGCTCGCTAGGAAATATATATAGCCTGAATCATACCTGCCTGCTCCATTCCCTCAGTTTGGATGTTTATTCGCATTCATAACAACTCAAGTTGCTAACCGTGATCTATAAAGTTTTTTTTTATTAGATTAACGAACTTCGATATGGGAAAAACCTACAACCTTCGACGCTAATAAATTATCATTGTTCCTGAATATTTTTTTTATATCTACCAAGGAGTTGTGAAGGAATCTGGAAGATTTGAGCAATCTGTGGATGTATAAAAAAATAACATTCAGGAACAATAGTAATTTTTTAGCGTTGAAGTGTGTATATATTTCCTAGCTAGTAGGATCCCTGCTAGCTTGGAAATATTGCTATCTCAACAGGAGATATTGCTCGAATCTTACAAATTTCCTTCACTTAAATCCTTGGACCTTATAATTTCACGCGCGCACAGACACACACGCACATACACACACATGCGTTTTCATATCCGTACAGGCTTGGCTGAATGCTTAACAACACTTATGAATGATAGGTACATTATGACATGCCGCATCTTTGCAAGTTTCTTCAACAATAGCCATGGTAACCATCTGCAGCCTGAATGAAATTTGGTAGCATAAAACTTTGTGGCATCGTATTGCTTGGGCTGTAGCCCAAAGGGCTAACTTTCTTCATAAAACTCGCTTATTTACAGAAAAATATTATGTTGACTTCCACTCAACCATTTTCACGTCAATGTGTAAGATTTGAACACCCATCGTTTGCTTCAGCTGCAAACAATTCAGTGAAAGAAAATCAACAATCTTAATTAAAATATCATCGGTCAGTTCCAAATCAAATAATTCGTAGACTGAGGAATTAATATCTTAGTAATTAATATAATTTCCTTTTACAAGATGAGTAACACCTCGATTCCATTGTAACGTGTTACCAATTAGATTTAAGCAGGAACCAGCCAGGCAGCTTCTACATAGTCTAATAACATCCTTGAACTAGATGAGCATCTACTATTCATATCTTAGAGTCTAAATGTATGATATATTGCATAATGTATCTCGGAATACATTATGTGTTATTTATTGTTTGTCTTCAGATGGGGTGTGTTTGGATACACTGACTACGGAAATGCATTTCAATACTTTCTATTGAAAAACTTACATATCTTGCAATAGCATTATTTCTCTTGAGTAACCTATTAGAGCAATACCATATAATACCATTTTAAAAATAACCTGGCATTGTCAAATAATTTATTGAGCATTATCTTATAATCATACTATAGTCTGCCTCATGTCTGCATGATTTCTAAGTGCCATTTTTACGATAAAATCTGAAATATATTATAACTTGGACGAAAATAGGATTGATTTTTGAAATCATGGAATGAACTTTTCGTACGGTAGGTATTGTGTATTGAGAAACTATTTAATTTAATAGTTTTCCTTGTAATAAATAGTGGTTTGGTGGACGTTATCTGATGTATAAATCTTATTTCGATAATTTAACTGTTACTTCTTCGCAAATGTGTACATAATGCTATTTATACCCAAATAATCCTATCCCGGTAAATATAAATATAAATACACTGCATATACTACGATATTCCGCATTCAAAACTCTCCATGTTTGGTATTTATATTATAAATCTTTGGATTTCGAGTTAATTTTAGCTTATAATAATTATATGAACACTTGCATCAACATATCAATTGTCTTTTTCTAATCATTCAAACACACAGACACACACGCGTGCGCGCATGCACACACGCATTCATATAT
>NC_068982.1:160294886-160295984 GCF_001194135.2 Octopus bimaculoides
ATATATATATATATATATATATATATATATATATATATATGTGTGTGTGTGTGTGTGTGTGTGTGTGTGTGTGTATTTTACATAAATAGATGTATGCTTTGTATTGATGTAACACTATCTCATACAGAACTCACTACAAATTATATAAATCTTTAGAATTTTCCTTTTACTAGCTTCTCCGCGTAAACTAGGAATCACTAAGGTGTCACTTGGGAGGAATATCTGCTTCCTAGATATCAGTATATCTCTACCTACCTACCTATCTACCTACCTACCTACATACCTACCTATCTACCTACCTACCTACCTATCTATCTGTTTATCTATCTCTCTGTCTCTTTATCCATTTGTCTGTCTATCTATCTATCTATCTATCTATCTATCTATCTATCTATCTATCTATCTATCTATCTATCTATCTATCTATCTGGCAAAAGAGAGTCACTTACTGTTATAGTTTCTTCAATGACAATATTGAGCAAGTTTACCGTGGTCTTTTCCGTAGGCTTTTCTTTCCACGGCTAAACCTAAACTGTCCTCCCCTCCTTTTACACGAGAACATTACTGTGATACACGATCCCTATTGATCGCTTTTTTATTTCTCGATCCCTTTTGATCGAACTCCCCCCTTTTTCCCTTCCTACGATCCCTTTTGATCGACACACCCCTACTTTTTTCTCTCTCTTTCCCTTCCCCCTCCCAAAAAGAAAAGCTCTTCATTGCATTTGTCCCATCTTTGTTGAGCCCTGTGTGGGTAATAAAAGAAATGTATCTATCTGTCTGTCTGTCTGTCTGTCTGTCTGTCTGTCTGTCTATCTATCGATCTATCTATCTGTGATCTGGACGGATGCTAGTCACATCGGCTCGCAAGTAAGTTGGCCTTTTATATGTCAAAACTTTTGCAGTTTTAAAATATTTTTTGTGGAAGAGGTGTATAAGTCTATACACTTCGACCCTATTGGGTTTTTGTAATAGGAAGTGGCTCCTTCTGGAGTTTATTTCCAAAAGTTTTTGATTTTTCTCCGGCTTATTTGCCATATTTCGTAAAAGAAATATGGCTAGGCCTTCACACGTGGTCGATTTGCCTCTAACAGCAGG
>NC_068982.1:160301917-160304370 GCF_001194135.2 Octopus bimaculoides
TCCCCCCCCACAAAAGCTCTACTTTGTAATTTGTCCATTTTCTGTATTTAGCCCTGTGTGGCTATAATAAAAAGATATCTATCTATCTATCTATACATACATACATACATACATACATACATAGTTTTGTATAATGATAAAAGATTCTTACATACCTAGCTACAAGGAAGTGTCACATTATGCCTCCTATTTAATATATTAAGTGGCTAACTTTAATGGTAATTTCCGATATTTGTAAGGGGATATCGGTAACGACAACAATAATAACAACAGCAACAACAGCAACAACAACAGCACCCACCACAGCAACAACAACAACAACAACAACAACAACAACAACAACCACAGCAGGAACAACTGACCCAGCCTCAACATTTAACACTCCTTAATTCAACCACAATTGATGACCTACTTACTGAAACAGTCAACTTCTCAAAAAAAAAAAAACAGCAACAGACACAGCTTCAACCTACTACCATCCCAATTTGTGATCAACCAACAGAATGCTTACTTCAAGACCCCTTAATGAATTTGCCAAACACTAATGTAGAAAAATTAAAATCTATACCTCTCACAGCCTACACACGAAACCCCAAATTATGCTGCTATTCACTACGCAAGAGGCTGTGCACTGACACTGGTTGCATATTCACTCATTTACTAGGGACTAGATGCTCGATTGCTACTCACAACAGCCGCTACTATCAAAGTGCACAATCTAAAGCAACGCCACTACCTCCACTGCCATTACCCTCACCAAATACTAAATCATATTTGAAAAAAACCCACTCATGTTACACGGAACCCTAGGGTCTGTCGCTATTCCCAGCGTAATAGATTATGTCTACAGCATAATCGTCCATTTACCCATCTCGCGAGGACTCGTCGCACAAATAAAAATATAAACGGGGCCCTTAACCAATACAAAACCCACAACCACAAACATATCCAGTTCTCCAAACAGAATTCGTTTTTTAGCCATAATGAACCTGCAAAATAACTACATTATTTACAACAACGACATAGTAGATTTCATCAAACTTTCTACATTGAAAATCTTTGCAGATGATTCCAAACTCCAGAAAGCCATAAATGGCATGAGAGACCGAACATGCCTTCAGTCATATCTGTTTGCTCTTGTGCAATAGGTGGGGAAAATAATATGCTTTTAAATGAAGATAAGTTTGATTTGAAGTACTTTGGAAAAGAAGAAACTGAAATTGCCATATGCCCTTCCCTCGGGGGACTCTTTAGTGTCATCCAAGAGCACCAGAGATCTTGGAGTAATTGTTGATAATCTAAGCTGGATTTCCCACGTAAACAGGAAAGTTGACTTGGCCCGCAAGATATGCTCCTGGATTCTAAGAACTTTCCGGTCTAGAGATGCCTACACCATCATCCTTCTCTACTCTACTCTACTTTTGCTCGACTCCACCTTGAGTACTGTTGCCCACTGCGGTCCCTCCATACGAAGCAACAAAAATCGAACTCGGTACACATAGCAACATTAATTAACAATTACTTTACCTCAAGCGGTGCAGCTCTCTTTAATACCATAACAAAATACGTGAAAACGGAAACGGATCCCTTAAATTTCAAATTTTCACTATACAAATTTCTTCAAAAAATACTGGACCAACTTCCTATACAAGAAATGTGTCCAACAATAATAACTCTTTGCTAGACTGGGCTATGGTGCCCCATATATGACTAAAAGACTTCACCAGGTGGTGCTATTGAGTTAGACATGGCCAGGGCCTATACTGGCCGAAACCTATCACAGTTATCAAAGTTATCATATCTGTCTGTCTGTCTGTCTCTCTCTTTCGCTCTCTATCTCTCTCTCTCTCTCTCTCTCTCTCTCTCTCTCTCTCTCTCTCTCTCTCTCTCTCTCTCTCTCTCTCTATCTATCTATCTAGCTATCTATCTATCTATTTATTATGTATTTGTCCCATCTTCGTTGAGCCCTGTGTGGCTAATAAAAGAAATGTATCTATTTATTATGTCCTGGTAGGGTATAAAGATAGGCTAGTTCCAATGAACCATATAGCTCAAGTTCTGGGTATCAACCCTGTCGGATTCCAGACTAATACCGAAATTCTTCAGGTGTAGAAAATCGTCGTTTTACGACATTTGCACCGTTGTAAGTTTAGCAAGGAGTAAAACATAATCCAATTCGTAAGAAAAGGAAATATTTTAACCCATCTTTAATGATCAGTTACAATTGCTTCTCTACCAACTCTGCATGAAACGCCAGTTTGCGCAAGAGAACGATGTGAGAGAAGATTACGTAAATTTTTACTCCGAAATTTTGCTTAAACTAGCGTTGTTAGCGGAGTTCGTACAGAGAAAATTGTTGCTGATCGTTCAAGATGGGCTAATGTGTTGCTTTATTTAACAATTTGGATTGCACACACACACACACACACACACACACACACACACACACACAC
>NC_068982.1:160304482-160306724 GCF_001194135.2 Octopus bimaculoides
ATATATATATATATATATATATATATATATATATATATAAATAATATTATACAAAGCTCGTTCACAGTTATTGGCTACCTGATGTCATCATGCAGTGGATACGCACCTGCTACTAAATATACATCAGTATCTGCAGAGTTTATATAAATAATGATAAAAAATGGAATTAACGTCACTCCTTTTTTTTTAGAAAAAATGACTACAATTGTTTCCACACACTTTTACATCCGTAGTACATTGGTGAGATATTGCGTAATTATTATCAGGCATGATAATTAATTACACAATATCTCAGCAATGTACTATCGCTCTAAGAAATGTGTCAGAACAATTGTAGTGATTTTAAATAAATAATGCCTTTCATTGAATTTTCTATCATTTATCTGCTCTCCCACACACACACACATATGCACATATAAATATGTATGTGTGTACGTGTGTGTGTGTATGTGCAACCTCGGGTGCATGTGTAACAAGTCCCTTAGATTTTACTCCGCAGTTTATTTACACTCCCAAAATTTCACCGATATACCAACTTACACTGTAATTGAGTAACGTTTACATCCCCGTAATATAGTGGTTCTGCAAAAGAGACCGATAGAATAAGTACCAGACTTTCAAACAACATAACTACTGGGAGCGATTTGATCAAATTTAAGGCAGCGCTCTGGCATTGTCGCAGTCTATTGACTGAAACAATAAAAAAAATAATAAACAATATAATCTTAACATTCACGTGCAAAATTATTATCGTTAATTTTCTAGACCACCATCAATCTATGAGCAAGGCAACTAAAAAGCTATCGTATAAACTGTGTCTAACGTTAGAACTTATTATCGTATTAGCAAAACTGCTTTCTCATGTCAAGAAATGTTTTGTTTTTGTTTTTTGTTTTTTTCCAGTGTGTATTATATTCCATCCTGAAGATTGCTTGCTTTCTGAAGGTTTTCTCACGGCGTGGCTTACATGTCCTGAAATACCTCATTGTCCATGAAGGGATCTTTACATAGTCATTCCGTAAAAAAATTTTATACATAACAACAAATCCCTTCAAAATGTAGTTCAAGTTAGGTCTCAAGAAAATACATAATAGTTCTGAGTCTGTAATTCCCTTAATCACCATGCTTAAATAGGGGGAAACACAACAGAAAAAGTACAAAATTGTCAAGACTTTCAAAACTACCTCTGTCTAAATTTTTATTCTGATCATGCAGTAAGGATGGATCCTCTACATTTTGCCGTCTCAGTGTAATTATTGTTGCATAACATGCTCTTTTAGATTTTATTCTTTATTCTTTGTTTAAACACTCACTGGCGTTTTGTTAAATGGACTCACAATCAGACTTTGCGTCATTATGAAGTCTCTTAATTTGTTTGATTTATCGATCGTAAGAGAAGAAAAGCTGCGCTACACATAGCGACGTAAAAATATCAAGGTGGAGTCAATATTCTCACATTTTAATATAATCCGAAATTATTTAACTAAAAATATTACACGAAAGTAGTTTAGCGTACAATTTCTGCCTAGCGATCGTGAAATTAGCAGACAGGGTTGACACATGTAAATGACCATGGATCAGCATTAATAGTATTTCAAAGACAAAGCGTACAATAATAAATGGATTAATATCAGATGATGATTTCGTTTCAAAACAAAGCGTATGATTTCTAACACTTAATCTAACATTAAATAACGAAATATCTCCACAACATCTGTAACCAATCTACGAAGGATAGAGCCTCTGCATAGAGGTGCGGCCTGCTTATATATTTCACCCAACTTGCCACTACACATCATGTGACCTAATAAAAAGAAGGCGAAACATTTGATAAAATGACCCGTTAAATGACCTGACGATCTTGAGAGGAATGCTTTTGGCTGAACGATTTCCCCAATTGGGGTGCATCTACGAAAAAACAATCACAGCACCAAATGGAATAATATTGGTTTCTAATTTTGACACAAGGCCAGTAATTTCAGGGGCGTGTGAAGGTCGATTACATCAACCCCCGTGATCAACTGATGCTAATGTAATCGACCTCGAAAGGATGAAAAGCAAAGCTGAACTCAGCGGGATTTGAACTTGCAACGTGAAGACTGAAGAAATGGTGCCAGGAATTCCGCCTGGCGTTCTTATGATTCTGCCAGCTCGCCGCCTTATTGGTTGTAATAATATTCTTTTCTACTCTAGGCACAAGGACTGAATTTTTTTTTTTTTTTTTTTTTTTTTTTTTGGTGGG
>NC_068982.1:160306734-160310020 GCF_001194135.2 Octopus bimaculoides
TTTTTTTTTTTTTTTTTTTTTTTTTTTTTGGTGGGGGCAGTCGATTAGATTGACCCAGTATGCAACTGGTACTTAATTTATCCACCTCGAAAGGATGAAAGGCAAAGTCAACCTCGGCGGAATTTTAACTCAGAACGTAACGGCAGACGAAATACCACTAAGCATTTCGCCCGGCGTGCTAACGTTTCTGTCAGCTCGCCGCCTAAGTTTGTAATAATATTGATATGTGAATTATCTTGCGTATCAGCCGATGCTTGTTAGATAACAAAAATAATATTAAGGCTGTGTAAAGTACGCACTTTACTTTCCGGGAAAAAGCGGTTTCTGATTTCTTATATTAGAGACCACTAAGTTTCTATGTCTTAGAATATTATTCTTGTGCATGAACATAAATGGTTATGAAATAACTATATCTCCGATATAACAGCACATCAATGAAATTCCTTAATATATAATTTAGAACTAATAGCTTACTATTACATCAGAGTATAAAAAAGAAAAAAGACATCAGAAAACAACGGGAAAATGATATATCCTTGCGTATAAAAATGCTTACAGACTAATCATACTGATATATATCTCTTCATGTTCGCGTAAAAAAAAAACACGAAACAAGAGAATGACAGACTAAAAAAGAAATCCTACCAATGTTTACTTTTCTTTACTTAGATTAGAAATATAAAATTCTTAAGTAGAGATTGTAAACTTTATAACAATCAGTTCAAGTAAATGTAGCGAAATTGAAGAACACTTGAAAAAAACCATACGCATTCCCAAAATACACATTAAATAAAGCATGTTCAGACACGATTATAAGTCAGCTGAATCAAATACATAGGTCTTAGGAAGCGTTTATATGATCGGTGGACCTATCTAGAAATTATTGCAAAATCTCTCAAAAATTACACATAACAGTATTAAGTAAGGAAAGAACACATTGGTTCATGTATCCCTAGATACACATTCTTGAAAAGGTAAAATGAAACAGTTAAACCTAGCATATCTTTAATCAAATGTTTGTATGCTGTGTTCACTTGGTCCCAAGCAACAACAAATATTGAAAATGTCCTCTTCTTTAGCTCGTTAAGCGTTTGATACCATGAAATGACCTTACACTAACAAGATGTGTGTTTCGAAGGAAAAAATATTTTTTGAAGTTCGGATTTGGAAAGAGGCCAAATGTGCAACACACCAAATTTCTCATCACGATAGCGCAATTGTTACACTAACTATATATATATATATATATGTATATATATATATATATATATATATATATAGAGCGAGAGAGAGAGAGAGAGAGAGAGATTCAAGGCTTGAATATGGTACTTATGCGAAGGCACCCGAATATCGCATCCCAAAAGGATGGGTGATTAAAATCAAACAATAAGCAACACGGATTTCAAAAGTGATTGCAGTACGCACGTTTCATGCTACTTCAATTTATTTAAGTAATGCGAGCATTACCTTAAATGCATTGAAGTAGCATGAAACGTGCGTACTGCAATCACTTTTGAAATCCGTGTTGCTTATTGTTTGATTTTAATATATATATATATATAGATATATATATATATATATGTTTGGGTTCCATCAGCCTAAAAGATATAAAGGCTGAGAGGTAGTCTAAAGTATCCACCTGGCTATAAAAGTTAGCCTATATTGGATATTACATATGCCTTTCATTTTTCTCCCACAAACACCGTAGTACTCTGAACACTTAGCCATGTTTTATTGTTCCCTGATTCTTTGCTATTCTCTTCATTCCAACCTTGGTTGTGAGGTATGTGATAAACATTTCCACATTTCCTACAAAATACGCTTATGAGCCCAACCACCTCACAACTGTCGACTCGAAACCATTCATTTGATGTTTGCATTGTCAAGGCACTCTCTCAATATCTTCCATTCATTTCTAGCGTAATCTTACGCTTTACTATGTCGTTCAAACTTTTCTGTAAACATATATTTCAGGATTTATGCAACATCGAGCAAAGCTGCATTGCACTTCTCCAGCATTGCAACAATATTGTCTACTTAAGGTATGAAAGCTGCATTATCTCTGCTCTAACCAAACAATCAAGCAATATTTGATCTCTCTTTGCTTAAATACAAACAACACGCAATTAAAATTAACCCCCCCCCCCACACACACACACAAATGGAAGGCCGGAAGATCACTCATGTTATCTTCTGAGATCCACAATGGATTGATACTACTATATCTCGGATACCGGTGTCGCTGCTCAAAATCACACCCCCTATAATGCTTCTAATTTCCTGCGAAATTCATAGACTCAATCTCTACTTCTTTACGACAAAAAACAAAAAAGAAAAACAAAACAAAAATGCAAGCAACGTATGGCATTGTCGAGTCAATGCACATGTTTACTTCAGTTATAAAAGAGATCAGAATGTCTGAGAGAACCTATTCAGTAGCTCTTATGTTACCTCGTTTCTGTTCCACTTCAGGTTTGCTTCTGTACAGAACACTTTAAAATAAAACAACGCAAGATATTCTACTTTCTACGAATAAGTATCAGATAATCTATTAATTTATTTACGTTATACTACAAAATGCTATTCAATGGTAGATTTATATCTATTCTGCTTCTCATCACAAATAAACCGGAACAAGATATTTCCTGTGTATACTCATCATGTGATTATTTTACAGGCTATTACAACTGAAATTTATAATTAAGTTGCTGCGTGCTTGATAAGAAATGGAATGAAAAATCAAATAGATAAACAATATCAAGCAAAGAAATTGCTGAAAAAAATAACGTAATCATGTTCCTAAAACTGAAGCACAATGAGCAAAATAAAACCTAACAGGAAAATCTATCCTGTGTGAAAACAAAACAAAAAAAAATAAAGCGACAGGGTAAACAGGAATAGAGAATAAATTCAAACAAGACATTTCAGGTAAGAGGCACTTGAAATAACATCTAAGTTAAGAAAAAATTGATAAAAATCAGTAAGGGAAGTAACTCTCTACGCAGAATAAAAATGTATATTCTAATTTTTTTCTTTTTTTTTCATGAGAGATGACTTTATGATCTTTTAAGACACCCACTGAATAATCACGCAGAAAGCATTTAAGTTTGTAATTTGACTCTGTGAGGAAGCCAAGCCAATTCCAGTATTGTTTGTATGTTTGATCACGAATCTTCCCAAAATACACATAGATGCGCACGCGCAGACACATATATGCATACAGACGCGTGTGGGTGGGCATATACATACATACATACATACATACATACATACATATATATATATA
>NC_068982.1:160310090-160312490 GCF_001194135.2 Octopus bimaculoides
ATATAAGATTATACATATGTGTAGTTATGTATGCATTTTTTTAGTGTGGGATTGCTGGCTTATTTGCATTACTCTTCCGGTATGTTTATTTTGATCTAGTTATTGTCCGTTTATTTTTCATATAGTGAAAACACTCACATCAATGCTACAAATCACACGATAGGATGAGCTATTTCATAGAATAATTTTAAAACAAATGTCGACGGCATATAATGTCATGTAGGTTTATGTTTATTTCTAGTGTGTTTAGTGTGGTTTTTGTGGTGGTTAATGCCCGAAGAAAGATGTTGATATCGTGTGAACGTATCTCTTTATAATTGTGCATTTATTTCTGGGTTATTTCACTGTTTTATTTCTGATCAATAGAGGTATAGTGTGTTCATGTTTGAATGTATTTGTTGAGTATGTGGGTGTGGTTAAGTTTTTTCTTAGAGTTTCATTGAATGTTTGTTACCAGCGTATTCACTATATTGTCAAAATTAAAGACACACGTATGTAAGTATAAAAATGTATACGTAGACAGATACAAAGAATATAAACACACATACAAACGTACGTACACACAAAAACATATATATATGTATATATACATAACTTTTATTTGAAGTTACCATATTTAATAGCACGTTTTAGATCGATTTCTTTTTGCGAATGTAGATACACATATAATGCAACCGAATCTGTTTTCCTGATATATTTTTTAGTCAGTCTGTTACTCTTAGCCGGTTTTGATGTTTACAGTAATGCAACAATTGAAGAAATGAATTCTTGCATGATCCAGAAAGATGTGGGTATCAATACTATGTCTCATAAAGTTGTTTTCGTTTTATATTCCTATTTATTTATTGACTGTGGTAGATGTCTGATAATGTATGCAAAAAGTATACTAAGTTTACCATTGACTCAAAATAACCCGTACTTCGTGCCAATGCGGAAAGTCTTTAAGCAGTTTCTCCCTGTGATATAGATAGCAGTCTAACCGCACTCAAATCACCTTATCGCCTTAAACCATAAAAAAAATTAATCTGAAATGTAAAGAAATATCTGTGAAGTCATATAGAGCTGATATGGGGTTAAACAAAAACCACTACAATCTGCATTACTGCCCAAGACAGCTTTTGCATGACAATTTATATAACATTCCTAGGTATACAAGAAAAGAGCACTGCATACAGTTGCTCAACAAGAAAGATTATCAAGAAAGTATCCTTGACAATCTTTTACCAAATTGTACCCAGAGATTTTTCTTGTCACTTGGCGTAATATTCCTATTTCGCTATATCACCGCTCTTATCAGCTTTCTAATTTGTATATTGATTTCTCCATTTGTTATCATGAAATCTGTTACTCAATTCGTATATTGTATAACATAAGTCTGCTGAAAACTCCATTTGTTCCTCATCGCATTGTAACTTTTGTTTCACCTTTCAATTAAATACATTGTTAGAATTATTTTCTCATAGCTGCAGCTATCCTTCTGAAATTCTATTCTGGCCGATCTATTTGTTAATCTATCTAAATTACAAATCAAAATAAATATTGTGTTGTGATATCTAGCAAATTTCTTTGTCCCTCTGTACATTAGTACCTCAACCTACCACCAACTAAATCAATTTAACGAAGCTGGCTAATTTTAAAACAATGTTACCAAAACCATTCCTTTTTAATTGGTGTTTAACTAGACACCGTAATCAACCCATTTCAAGAATATATTTCATTAAAATGCAGATATTTATTATTGCTTGTTTTCACTTTTTTGAGATCAGTGACTTTTCGTCACTGGAAAAAGTATATATACATTTGCATTGAGAATCATTTCCCATCGCCAACCGGTAGTTGACACACTCTGATGACGGGTCAATACCCAGAAACTAGGGTCCGTGTGTATCACGTCAGGCTAGAGATGGGAACGATGACTTCCCTTTGCAAATACTGATAGGGTACGGATAGTGTGTCAGTAGCCAGCTGGAGGAGATGTCTTACTGGGGCTACAAGCTACAGTAGCATTAACCCTTGAGGGTTAAACACATTTAGGTGGCAAATATACTTCACGATATAGTGCAGCTATTGTTTATACCTCGCTCAGAGATTTCTTATTGCTTGTTTCCACTTTTTCGAGATCAGTGATTTTCGTCACTGGACAAAGTATATATATGCATTGAGAATCATTTCCCATTGTCAACCGATGGTTGGTACAGTTGATGACGGGTCAATACCCAGAAATTCGGGTCCGTGTGTATCACGTCACGCTGCAAATAGTGATAGGGCACAGATAGTTTATCAATAGCCAGCTGGAGGAAGTGTCTTCCTGGGGCTACAAGCTACAGTAGCATCAACCCTTAAGGGTTAGCCATATATATATATATATATATATATATATATATATATATATATATATAT
>NC_068982.1:160312500-160314483 GCF_001194135.2 Octopus bimaculoides
TATATATACAATATTTACACTATTTACATTTGACGGATATTTGTCCTCATCTTGTTTGTTGTTAACACAATGTTTCGGCTGATACACCCTCCAGCCTTCGTCAGGTGTCTTGGGAAATTTCGAACCTGGTTCTCATTTCAAACGATGTTACTATTATTATTATTACTATTATTAATCAGGTCGCTGCCGTGAATCGAACTCGGAATCTTGGTGTTAGTAGCCCGCGCTCTTAACCACTACGCCTTATTTTGAGGGTAGAAGAACATCGCAAAGCTGTGACACGAGGAGATATTGATAAATCGGGTATAGCTGATCATGTATGGCAAAATGGAGACCACCTCCCCCTGTGGGATGAAGTTAAAATAATAGACAGGGAACAATACTGGAAAATACGAAAACTAAAAGAAGCAGCACATATGCTAGGACACAACAACCTAGTGCAGATATGAATAGCATATGGGAACCGGTATTGAGGAAGGATAGAAAAATAATAGATTTATAAGCCCTAAAATTCACTCTATAATTGCCCACGGGCATATGGCGTAGTGGTTAAGAGCGCGAAGCTACTAACCCCAAGATTCCGAGTTCGATTCACGGCAGTGACCTGATTAATAATAGTAATAATAATAATAATATAATAAAAGTACCATCGTTAGGAATGAGAACTGTATATATATATATATATATATATATATTCAAGCACATATTTGGTGTTTGTAAGCATGGTATTCATTGATATTGATCTAAAATTTTGGCAGAGGGCCAGCAATCTCGGGATAGAGATAAGTCGATTAGTCGACACCAGTACACAACTAGTACATATTTTATCGACCCCGAAATGATAAATGGCAAAGTTATCCTCGGATGAATTTGAACTCAGAGCATAAAGATGAACGAAATGCCGCTAATCACTTTTCCCGGTGCTGCAACGATTCTGCCAACTTATCGCTTATGATATTCATTGATACTAAAATATAGAATTGTTAGTTTAATCTCCGGAAGCAAAAATGTTGAAGATTTGCACATTTTGTGTTCAGAAATAAACAGCTTCTGCAATGTGGTAAGATTTAAACAAATAAAATATTGAAGATATATTGTGTAGATAAATAAAAACTAATTCACTATAATGTAAAGAGTAAAAGCTAATATTGCACTAACTTAAAAATATACAATAATATAAGCGAGAAACCTCTCATTATTATAAGTCACATGAAAAACGAAGAAAACAACTGTTAAGAATAACATTCTGACAGAGTCGATTTATCATATTAAAATAACATCGTTGATTATTCTTATTTTGAGCTTAATCTCAAAACCGGACTGGTTTTAAAATCTTAAAGTAAATGGATGAAAATTTTAAATAAAAACTATTAAGTAACCAGTCTATTTGTTTATTAAAGTCAGAAATATTTATAATTTTGGAAACAGTAGAAATGCATGCCTATATTCATATGTGTATATATATATATATATATATATGCGTGCAGGAATATGTGTATATGGGAACATACATATGCACACAGACAGACAAACACACACACACTTGTACATACATACACATACACACACATACATACGCACACATATACACAAATATGCATACATACGCAACACCTACACACATAGAGGTAAAATGAACAATTCATATTATTAAGATGTGAAGGAAATACGACGTTGTGTACATGAATAAGTCAGAGGTTAAGCAAATTGCTTTCTCTTTTAGAATGGAAAAAATAATCGAATCACTCTTATTCTATTCTGTCTTACCAAAATAGCATAGGACATATATACATCTGAGTATTGAACGAAATGATTAAAATTTACCTGCGATTTATACCTATTTTATTTGTGGTATTCTAGAATAAATAGTAAACACCGCATAGTAAACAAACTATTAATAACTTCACTATTCATCCACCATACACTTACATGCTTATAATACGTACATACACACATACATATATAATATACACATATATAAAT
>NC_068982.1:160315915-160324997 GCF_001194135.2 Octopus bimaculoides
GTAGGTTATAGAATATAGAATATATAGTATATATAGTAAAATGAAATGAAGAATTGAATGTCTAATTGAATAAATGAAATATTGAATATTAAATATTGAAGGACTAGTATACTTTCCTGCTTTCTAGCAGTCTTCAAGGTCCCATGTGAATTCGATCAACGGAACAATCTGCTCGTGAAATTAATCTGCAAGTAAGTAAACATTGCAGGGACATATGTATCATTAACGTAGTTCTCAGAGAGAGATACAGCCTGACAGAAGGTGTGACAACGCTGGCCCTTTGAAATACAGATACAACTCATTTTTGCCAGGTGAGTGAACTGGAGCAACGTGAAATAAAATATCTTGCTCAATGACATTACACGGCGCCGGGGAATTGAAATCACGACTTTAAAATCGTAAGCCGAAAATACTAGCAATATGTATAATATATATATTGTAAAAACTTACTGTTGACAAAGGCTGCGTGGCGTCCAATTATTCAATAAATGAAAAATTACACATTATGGACAGGACATCACCAAGGAGTGAAAAATATCGAGAGGTGACAGAAATGACGTCCGGCTGGCTGGCCGTCCGATCCAGAGAAGACAGAGTGACAAAAAATGGTCTGTACTCAGGTGTGAGCAACAGGCAGACGTCATTTCTCTCGCCTCTCGATTTCTTTTTTCTCTTCTACTATTTATTCTATATCCTTTGAAATATTCTTCCCAGCCGTTAACCATTATAATTCGTCTTGGCCTAACAGCCCTAAATCTTTGTCCTCGTCGATTGTTTGTTCCTGTATGCCCACTTTAGTCTCTTTTGTTCGTTCGAAGCCCTAACACTGCTCAAATTTTATATTTTAAAAAATTTCTGCATGCTACTGTCTTGTCGTTACAAGCACGAAACAGGGAGTAATATCACAGTCGACAACTGAAGAAACGTTAGACTTCATTTGGTATTTTGTCCTGTACTTATTTCTCGATGTGTTTTTCGTTTTTTTTAACACGTTGGTGATATCCTATTCTTAATGTGTATGTTTTCATTTATTTGTATATGTATATATATATACATATATACACACACACACACACACATATATATATATATATGTATATACACACACGCTCACATAGGGTTGTATGTGTATGAGTATGAATGTATTCATATTTGTGTGTTTGTGTGCGCTTGTATGCGCGTATCCCAGAGTTTGTCTGTCTACACCCAATATATAAGTATATACACATGTGTGTGTGTGTGTGTGTGTATATGCTTGTGTGTGTGCGTGCGCGCGCGTGTTTGTATGAGATATTTCTAAGTGTGGTGTTGAAGGTTGTGAAGAGAGTATGATATTTTATGAAAAGGTAATCGCTTGAAGCTAAGGTCTTATTTACTGCTGCATTTGTTGTAGCAACATTAGTCTGATGCCAGACGAAAACAACTGTTTCTGTGGGAGAATGCTATACAGAAATATAATAACTAAATTTAATTCTCTATTATTTATCTACCCACATATTGTTTTCAAAAGCTGATAAAGTACGCGTTCGGTATCATAGCTTTCTCACCGGTATTAATGGCAGCAATATAACTCATTGTAGATAATAATTATGCATCTTAACTGTGGTAGGTCTTTAGCCATAAAGCAAAATAAAGAACAGTTTTCGCAGTATAGAATTTAAATACTTTTGAATAATAATATTACTTAAACAATAACTGCTTTGGTTTTGACATTTATCTAATTTAGTAAAAAGTGCTTATTAATTAAGCCACGAAACGTAGTTTTTCGAAGTAACAGGAAAGAATATAATTTCAAAGTCATTTGAACCGACGACCGCTGAAAATACTGCCGTCGATCTGTTTCATAAACTGCTAATTACATCATCAATTAAAACATCGTGTTCTGTATTGTATATTTAAGAAAATTGACTTAGCTCAATTTAGTAATTTGCTGTAAAAATTTTATCTCTAATATCCACAATTATTATCACACATGCTCAGTATCATAGTTTATCTAAAAGAGCAATACTACAAGGTTTAAATAGATTGCTATATGATGACAGAATACTGAGATCACTGTTAATGAGGCGGAAGCAGTAAATTACTAAACATGATAAAAATCCTAGTGTAACAAAATTGATGAGTTCAGGTTCAAAGAGAACACGATAGTTTAATTACCAAATGAAGCCCCAAGAAGGCGATTAATAAATTTGGAGAACAGAATTCAATATGGAAGCAACAAATCTTGAAAGATGTTTAGCATATATACTTGTAGTTCGTTATTGGAACTCTTTTCTGAAGAAAGCTGATTATTCCCTAGTAAATTTAGTCCATAATTAATGCAAATGTCAGATAAATAGCTTATAGATTTATAATGCCATATATAGAGAGACATAGAAACGAGATAGAAAATGTTGGTTCCTTGTATTGTAAACTAAGCAAAAAAGCTGTAGTGTCTTCTCATCCTGAACACATAAGAATGTGATATTGCAATTTCTTATGGACTACTTTTAGTTCAAGTAACCTGATGTTTAAGTGAATATAATCTTAATTTGTGGTGGCCTGTGCTTATTTAAATTCAGTTGGTGTTTACAATTTATATACTGGAAAAATGATTTAAAATTTATTTCGATTTCTCTTGGACAGTATATTACGATTTCCCGTACATAACTGCAATCTGATTATCTCGCTTATTCTCAGTATAAGTGACTCCATCAGTGACAAAAATTGCTACGCGGTCTTGGAGTGAGACACATAACAACAATTATGAGACCATTATTTTAAACACTTGCTTGTACACGTTTGAATATAAATTACACAAATCTAAGAACAAAATCGTGTTTAGCTGGAACCACTAGTAATTAATGTTTTGTCGGCTCTATTCACTAAGCATGGATCTTTTTTATAAGCATTTAATTTAATTATTCATATAATTAATTCTTCGCAATGCCGCTAGAATCAAAACAAAAACGTATATATTCATTCTCAATGCGTCAAACCATATGTGTTCGTAATATACGTGCTTCATTAATGCAATTAGACTTTGAGAGAACGCGGTTTGTTATGAATATTCGTCGTCTACTTTAAGATGTTCTTCGATGACAAAATATAACGGCAAATATCATATTCACCTTTAAATATGCAGACGGTATTTAGAATGAATAATTATATTATTGTTGGATGCTCGCTGTTCCTTGTGTACTTTATAAATAACTATCAGTTTGGAAGGTATCAGCACGGTTTAGAAAGTATTTTGAGTTACTGACTTGTAGGCGCAAGAGCTACTATTCTTGATAGATCATTGACCTGGAGTAGCTTTAACTGAAGAGACACAAAATATGTTCGAAAAATTGCGGTTTCTCAAAACCCATTTTCTTAAAATAAATGGCATTGTCTAAAAGACGGAAATGTTCTCCAATGGCCAAATGCAATACCGATTAGAATATTCACGTGTGGATCTGCTAAAACGCATTATGAATAAATAAGATAATTTATTATTTATACTAATAATGCATGTTTAATCATCAAGGGTTGAGAGCTTTGAGCAAGTGTGTGTCTGTGTGAGTGCTAATGTGTGCATCCGCGAAAGTATCTTAGTGTCTATGAATGTATTTATAAAATGCTTGTCGGCAGAACTCATATTATGTACGATTGCTGTGTAGGTTAATGGATGTGTGACACATACGGGAATAAGGAGTGGGCATTAAATTCTCTAAAGTAATAATATGCATTTAATACTATAGTTCTCTGAATTATGTCGTTTATAGAGATGATACAACTTTGAAAGAAATTATTCTTGATGAGTAATCTGAAATTATTTATTGGAAGTCTCCTATTTGAAACGAGGTAAAGTTATTTCAAAATTCAAGGAGATGTATTTATTCATGTAGAAATTAATTTGACATTCGAATTCGGAAGATTTTTTTTTTAAATCTCCACTGCCTATATTAACCCATGTCAGAAAAACGCATACATTGTCCATTATCAAAGAGGCTCGCACAGACCAATATATATATATATATATATATGTATATATATAAGATTGATTTTCCCATTCCTACTTAAAATTCATATCAGAAACATTATTTTCGAAACGTTGAAGGATGTTCAGAAAACTGCTTTTGGCAAGTCCCGAATTCAAAAATAAAAACCTATAACTCAAACATAGAAGCTGCTCATTGTCAAATTTCCACCATTTAAATTAGTCGTCATTCTATAGTTCTCTCGTCAAGCGCCTGTAAACTGAAACTTATCATTTCCAAATGTGTTTTGTGAGACTTCACGTGATGTTTAATAAATAAATAAATAAATTTACTAAAAATAAAATTATAAGGCTATGAGTTGGTTGCCGAGAAATCTGTAGAATGCTTAGTCGTCCGTTGGCATAAAGTTTTCGCAAGCTGCTGGAAATAAAATCGAATTTTCCATGAAGTCTTCTGCTTGCCATCGGGCGTCTGCATGTATATTCCCAAAGGGCATTTTATAGATCAAAATAAAATTCATTAAATTATATACAAGGCTTTTCGACATCATATGCCCCGAAACTCCTCTCTTCACACGCTAACCAGCTCGCACACACGCACGCCTTCCGCTTACATATACATCTATATTATATGAGTATGCTTGTGGGTACGTCAGTGTTTCTGTCTCTATAAATGTGCATATATGCAAAAATATGTATATTTATACTCATGCGTATATATCTGAATATAGAAACACCCAAAAGTCAACAGCCTACATACAGTTTCTCCCCATGAAGAATTGCTTTGTTAGAATAAAGTGGTTGTGGTTTCCATAATGTTGTGCTCACTTGTGTGAGCCGATAACTATCTGTAACAACTAATTCAAAGTTGAAACGATTATAATACAAAGTTTATTGTGGAGATGTGTATATGTATGAATGGAATATGAATGAAATAAAGCTTAAACATATTTATGATTGGGTTATGTCTGCATAAATGATGTTGTTAGACGAAATATAAATTTAACTGCAAGTAATTTCTTCTACATCACTATCGTGAGCAACACAACCCAGAAGGAATTTCCGAGTAGTAACTCAATTTTTGTTATAATAAACATGTCTTTCCATATTGAGCTGTATCTCAGGAAATACTTGTATTTTTGATATACTAGACAACGCTTACATAGTCACGCGCACACATCTATCTATCTATCTATCTATCTATCTATCTATCTATCTATCTATACATCTTTCTGTGTGCCTGTCTGTCTGTATATATGTATGCGCGCGCGCGTGTGTGTGTGTGTATGCATTGTTTTAGATTTTTGTTTGAGATTTTCTATCACTGCATCGCAGCAAAACAGGTTTATCACACTGAAAGCGTTACATATACCTATTTTATATGTGGCATTTATGTTATGGGTATTTGCAGATGCGTACAATACTGAGACATAAATAAACTAAATCCAGTTGTCAAAATGTGAAAGACAAACAAAACAATTCAGACACACACTACCGTTTCCCCTTTTTATTTGTCTGTCTGGCTCTCTTTCTGTCGGCCTGTCTGCCTATCTTTCTGTGTCCCTGTTTTTTGCTTCAGTTTCTATCTTTCTGCTTCGGCTGTCTCTTATGAAAACACAAACATATATGTATATATGTAGGAAAATTACCGAGAAAAAAAGCATGAAAAAGTTGAAAATGCATCAAAAGTTTCTTACATATTGTGTAATTAAAATAAGTTTACTTTTTAAATTAAGTGGAAAATACATTGTTTTATGCGTTTATATATAGGGAAAATAGAACTACTGAGATACATTTTCACAAAATAAAATTACCCGTAGCATAATTCAACTGAAATCATACTAGTATACGTATTCCTAAGTCGAGTTTAGCATATATAATTTATAATATTATTACAAATTTGGGATTTTACCAATAGAGCCGCAACTGCTATTTGGGGATAACCTAACTGTATGGAATACACATAGAAATTTATATCCAATAAAATAATATAAGCATTTAAAAAAAACTACTATAAAATACGATAAAATTATTTTTTAAAATATTTGAAAAATATATATAACTTACCTGTTATTAGTCTGTGGGGAACTGAGATAGTTTTAATCAGCGCTACAATGTTCCTGCGCTATTGGAGTGTTTATCAAGGCTATACCTAATAAATCCATCAGTGCATCCTCAGGCGATTTATCTTATTGTTATCATTATTAACAGATCAAAGTTAAACTACATATTATAAATCATATTAAATAGAAAAATAAGAATATGAATACAAATAAAATTAAAATATATACATTACAAGTATGTTTTTTTTAATTAAAAAACAAAAATTCTTAAAATTTAAAAAATTAAATACCTAAAATTACAATACCAATATATATAGAAAATGCTAAACCTAAGGAAACGAAATTATTCTTATAAAGGCCCTTATATATGCTATGAGAAAGGTTAAGATTGCATATGATGAAGTTAAAATAGGACTAACAACGACGAAATCCCTAATTAGATATAAAAATAAACTACGGGCTAGGAAGGATACAAGGATTTGCTTTGATATATCCATAGGTGTCCCAGACTCTGAGCAAATAACAGATTTAGTAGGAATATGCTTATTACGTGAACTTGGGTTAGAACATCTTAACATAGAAGGAGGTCATTATACGGACGACCTACTCCTTATAACTAAAAACTGCACTAATAAATAGATCTTTAGAAAATAGAAAGAAAAAAAAACTATACAAATTCTTTAAGAAGTATGGCGTAGATATATTTATAGAGAAAGAGCATTTTGTGGTTAACTACCTAGATGCAAACCTAAAGTTAGTAACTAATAAAACCCAACCATTCTATAAATTAAGCGAGAACCTTAAGTACATTAATCCCCATAGCAACCATCCTAGCTCAGTCAAAAAAAGCACTAATAGAAAATATGGGTAAAAGAATTTCTATGTTACCCTAGGATATGGATACTTCAATTATAGTGCATTAAATAGTGCATTACTATAATAGTGCATTAAAAGAAGCAGGATATAATATGAAAGTTTAATTCTTTGATAATTAGGGACCCAATAATAATACTAGTAACCATCTTAACATTCAAATCAACAAAAACTGGTACTCAGGTTCACGTTCGTCTTCGTCTGGCAATTGAGATCCAGAATGGATCTATTCTGGATTTCAACAGAATGACGAATAGGAACGTGAAACTCTGAATAGCAGTTTTTTTTTTGTGGTATTTTTGTGATGCTTTTGCAGATTTAATAATAAAGCATATTACTCTAGCTCCGGTATTCGAGTACTGTTTTTCCCACCTTGTTTCATGTTTATGTGCATATTCTGGTATATATACACACCACCGCTTGACAACACCTGCTGATGTATTTACGTCACTGTATCTTAGCAGTTTCAATAAAGGATTCGATAGAAAAAGTACAAGGCTTACAAAAAAAGGCTTGAACCATTAGACTGAAAATTCTTCAACGTGGTCCCCCAGCATGGCCGCAGACTAATGACTGAAACAAATAAAAGGCAAAAACATAATATATATGTGTGTATACATATACAACCATATATATATATTCTTCTTCTTATTATTATTATTATTGTCGTTGTTCTTGTTGTTCTCCTTCCTTTTCTTCTTTTTCTTTTTCTCCTTCTTCTTCATTTTATTATTATTATTATTATTATTATTATTATTATTATTATTATTATTATTATTATTATTATTATTATTATTATAAAGCTTGTGCAGGCTAATCTAATTAGCAGGATGTTTATCTGGAGGTTTGTTAGCAACAATTCTCCTCAATCTCAAGAATCTTTGTTAAAATTCTTAGAAAATACAGGGTGGCGCACATGCTTGTATTGCAACTACCATCATATCGTTTTTCTGATGGAACAAGTAGTATCGTAATTCTTATTATTATTTTAATCATAATTAATATTATTAGGATTGTAGTTGCTACTGTTTCAACACGTCCCAGGTTACGTATGGCTGTGTTTCTGCTTGTCTTATACTACAATGATGGTTCAAAGATCAGGTGCAGTGGAGTAAGAAAGCATGATTGGAGAACTGTCCTACCCTTTGACTTAGTTTCGTGTGTTGACATTTACGTTTTATCTCTCTATCTATCTATCTATCTATCTATCAACATCTACACACGCGCACACATGCTCACACACATGCACACACGAACACACACGCGCATATATACATATATAAAATATATGTATGTATATATGTATGTATGTAGTTATGTATGTATTTACGTGTGTGTATATATAAGTATCAGCCTAATCATCTGTAACATTTCACAATACTTTGGTAATCTTGTACCAAATTGAAAAATCAATATTCTTGAAATGCTTGTTTTTAATTAACTATATGTTTTGTATATTGATGAATATCATTTCACATTTTTACGCATCTTTCGGCGAATTAAATTCTATAAATTTTAACGTATTTTCTTTTAAAAAAATTTATGCAAATAATTTTGTTTCTCCTTAAGATTCTTTATAAATATCTATATCTAATTTCTAACATAATATTTGAAAAATTCTCCCGTCATGCATGACAAATTCCTATAGCATTTCGTGATGTTTTCTACGAACAATTCCTATTTAAATCACGGTTTTATTTACCACATGCAGCTTAAATTATCTATATTTTTAAATAGTATTCTATAAGTAGTTTTAATCTTCATCAGTCTGAATAGAATAGTATAGATTTAGATTACTATCAAGTAATCGTGTTCACGAAAATGAATCATAACTAATGTTAAAGATGTGTACATTTTTTTTTCTTAATTAACGTTTGAAAAATTTTAAACAGAAGTTTAAATCATAGATGTAATGCAAATTATTATTCATAATAGGAAGGATCGAGTAAAAGAGCTTAGTAGTATATGTTCTCCATCTACTGAATTGTGAGTTCGAAATAATTTACATCCGACGTACACATTCATTCACAAAGTGTATGGAAAGCGAGTATTATATAATTCTTTTCTTCTTTTCTTCTTTTACTTGTTTCAGTCATTTGACTGCGGTCATGCTGGAGCACAGCATTTAGTCGAACAATCGACCCAAGATCAACACTGACACAGATACAGACACAAATATATATAT
>NC_068982.1:160325277-160328065 GCF_001194135.2 Octopus bimaculoides
ATATATATATATATATATATATATATACGACGGGCTTCTTTAAGTTTCCGTCTACCACATCCATTCGCAAGCCTTTGGTCGGCCCGAGGCTACAATGGCACGCTCTTGCCCAAGATACCACGGAATGGGACTGAACACAAAAACGTGTGGTTGGGAAGCAATCTTCTTAATGTGTGAAAAAAAATTTCTCACTTGGAAGATTATGCATTTGCAATACAAAAATAGGAGATTGTTAGGAAATACCTAAACATTGAAGATTTTGTATTTCAAAGATGTAGCAGAAAATGCAGATTATATCGTATTTGTGTGTAAAACATCACAAGTAATTAAGAGCTACCCAGAAAGCCATTAAGGTACCATCTCTCTATGGGACGTTGTTACAAATACAATATACAATGCCTTTTGGATAAAAGACTCTCCTGCAATGAATGTTGTTGAATGCAAGTACATATATCCACACAAAGAATACTAGCGAGAGGTTCCCATCAAAACACCTGGTCAAATGTAAATATAGCAGCCATGATGTTGTTTGGAACGGACAAGAAAAATTATTTATCGTCATAGAAGTCAGCTGTCCTGCTGATGTGAATATCTCTTTGAAAATCAAAGAGGAGGATTAACATTGATAGCTGCTTCAAAACCTCTAGACTCTAAAGCTAGATCATAAAATCACATTTATAACAATAATAATCGACGCACTTGGTTTTGTGAGTATATACTTTTGTGACAATCTGTATAAGCTAGAGTTTCCAGAAAAAGGAATCAGCTAACTAACTCGCACATTACAAATACAATCTGGAAATGGAACAGTAAATGTATTCAAGACATTTCTCCAGTTGAAAATGCGATGTACATTTTGTTATCTATATTCCAAAGGTTTTTACTAGAAATCAGCTCCTTGCTCAGAGGAAGATATTAGATAATTAAAAACAGAAGGGAACACACACACATACACACGGACACATGAGATCGCTGATTGTGGAATCTAATTTTATTTGACTTAAAATTCAAACATAACTGTAATATAGTAATTAATCTACTAGTAGTAAATAACGTCATAAAAGGCTAACCATAAAGGTATAAGACCAGTCATATTACACCTATTTATGTCTAAACTTCACCTCTTCCGTACCATATCGAATCTAAATCTATATCAACCGGGTTATTTTCTGAAACCAGAAAGAAATGGTGCGATTATTCCTACAGAAACGTATCTTTATTTATAAGTTTATTCTCAAAATCGAAATACGTATATGTGACTGGAATTTTATGAAGTTTACTAACTGGGAAACAAAAACAAATGACAATAAATGTGATACCACTGTAGAATTATAATGATTATGGTTACCATGTAAGTGAATAAGACTTAGGTTTCAGAAAAGAAGGCGTAAAAGCACAACTCTATAAGATACAATCCCAGCGATAATTTAGCAATATATATGATATGTTCACTTAGTCGATGATAGCACTTTGTTTCTCCCCGAAAAACTTCCGTTTAACCATTTAGTAGACTCTGCTGTTACATAGATAATTTATTCTCTTACTACGTTTCGTTCAATCAGCAGGCCATAATATACACAGAAACGCAATCTTATATTTATTCTAGCCTAATTTCTGTAAAAGAGTTCCTTAAAAGCATACGATGATTTCAAATACTTTACTTCTCGGTCAAATTTCTCGGTAGATAATAACTTCTACTATGTTACTTAGTCATCTGAAAATCGGAATCAATAATCACCTCGCCGAGTCGCTTAGCATGGAAAAGATTTTATGGAGAGTGACCTTGAAAACATTCAGTAAGGTAAGAAAATTTCAATATTATATATGCATATATAATTGCATACACACATATATCAAATCAGTTTCATAAAGTTGCAAAATTTCTTCTTCATTTGTCATGGTCATTTACTTTATTTCAAATTACGCTCTGCAATCAACTACTGATTTATTCTGAAAAAATATGTGTATTGAATTCTAAAACAAGATTATAAATATGGTTATTACTAAGGCAATTAATATATATATATATATAACAATTAAAAGGGTAAAGGATTATCAACTTATTAATAAATTAATAACCAATAATTTTTACCAAGCCCATCGGTATGTAAGCACCATTATCGGTGTGGAACCTATTTAAAAGTTCTTATACATTTATAAACAAAATTAAGGGATCAGCAAAACAGGTTGCTTCACCACATACCGAAGTTCAGAAACAGCAGCCAAAAATGCTGAAACCCCAACAGATAGCAGCTACCCGCAACTCACATAGGCAAAACAAGAAGAAAAATAACGAACTAAACTAGCCATAGCTAATCATAGACATGTTTCTGGCTCAGAAGGATAAAAACTCCTTACCACTTCATCGGTATGATAATCCCGCTGCAAATTCGACGATACTCTGTTGGAGTTTCAGCATTTTTGGCTGCTGTTTCTGAACTTCGGTATGTGGTGAAGCAACTTGTTTTGCTGATCCCTTAATTTTGTTTATATATATATATATATACATATGTATGTATGTATGTATGTATGTATGTATGATATTTTATAATTATATACATAATTATAACAAGGGGTCGGCTTTATGGCTCACCATACACCGTAAGAAATAGACGCTAAAGTCTTTTTTACTACCTTAAAATCACACTTTATTGCAGGCATGTAAAAGAAAAATAATGAATCAATAAGGCTGATTAACTATGGACGCGTTTCGAACTTAAATTAAAAGATACATTTTACTTACTGTTACTCTATATGCCTCCCTGTGAAATCTAATGTCCCGGCCATA
>NC_068982.1:160328885-160330825 GCF_001194135.2 Octopus bimaculoides
TATATATATATATATATATATATATATATATATATATTCATACATATACATATTTACCTGCACATACGTATTTACATATACATGTAAACAAACTTTTGAAATAATGATTTCCTTTCGCTATATATCGAGATATATGCTGCTGGCAACTGGCTTCCAATTAAAAGTCATTGAATATGAAATGCATCTTTACTTTTTCTGCGAAAGGAGAATTGCTAAGACTCCCTTGATTTGATTAATCGTACTTGATTAAAAGTGTGCAGGTTCAATACATTTTGCATCGGTGCACATTATATCAATAGAAATATGCGGAGGTGTATATTTACTTGATTTGTTTGTTTCATTTTTCCCTTGAAAAAGAGAACATCCGACTGAACGGTACATATCGTGAGTACATAGTATAGATGTCAAGTCAAAGACTAGTCAATTGTTGCTGTTGTAGTAATAATAATTGCTGTTCTTGTTGCGGCTATCACATCTCGCCTATCTTATATGTCTTTTCGCACATCATGCTGATAGTGTTTGGTCTGATCGAGATTTGATTAGCATTACTAACAATATCATCAACGACATTTACATTCCATCCTTGCATCATATTTTATATACTACGAGGGTAGTGTGGTAAATGTCTTGGCTTTAGATAAAAAAAATACAGGCGGATCAGTTAATTATGATTTTATCACACACATCTTGCAGTAGTCCTTCAGTTTTTCTAAGCCCCGTAAAAGAACTTGGAAGTTTGGGCCGCCAACCATACCTTTCGCGATACTCTTAAATACTGAATACTCTTAAATACAAAGATAATCTTAGATACTGGAACTTTTCAGTACCTATTCGTATTATTGTAACAGTGGAAATATTTTAGTAGCTTAAATAACGAAACAAAAATTAGTCGCTCATTTCCACTAAATTCTATGGTATGGTGACTTATACAGATATGATATATCCCTTTCCAGGGAAAAATTTGGTATAGTTACATTCGAAATAAAGTAAATCCTATCCTTACTTTACATGAATAATGATAAAAATGAACGAGTACCTACTAAATTACATTGAATTATATCGCATGAAACAAAGTGGAAAGGGAATTTTTTTAGGTCAAAGCTCTTCAGTTTAAAAAAAATTTAATCCCGTGGAATTAGTGAGAAAATGTTTTATATATACTAGAACAAAGACCGTCTCCGGGCGGTTTTCTGTTAGCAACTTGATAATGTTTTCACATTTGATTGTCAATTCTAATAATTTTTATGATATTTTACGTTTAATTATTTATATGTATAATAATGCTCACTTGCTTAGTAAATATTGCCTTCGAAATTTTATCACAGTCATAAACATCACGGTAGTCTAACAGTAGAGAGAAGCAGTTTGTCGAATATTATCTTCCCGTCAGATCAACAGAGAGAATTCAATTCTGCAGCCCATCTATAAGTTTTACAGTGTGTGTGAGAGAGAGGGGGAGAGAGAACATTGCAAACAATGAATGAAATGAACATGAAATGAAAAAATAAACGGACATTACTACAGATGTATACGCCCCGATTTTGTTACCTCATAACATACAGAAAAATGGATACTTTTAAACAAAATTTGTACAAATATCGCTTAGTTGCTGTGGCTTCAGAGTATATAAGGATTTAATTGTTCGGAGGGGGCGGAAAGAGGAGTATCAGAAAGTTCACATGATCTGACTTTTTCTCTTACAACTTTCAGGAAAATAGGTGTTTTAATGAATGTTTACACAGGAGTGGCTGTGTGGTAAGAATCTTGCTTCCCAACAAGATGCTTTCGGGTTCAGTTTCATTGCGTGGCAACTTGCGCAAGTGTCTTTTACTATAGCCTCGGGCCGCCCAAAGCCTTGTGAGTGGTTTTGGTAGACTGATCGGAAAAAAGCCCGACGAATATATACATGTATATATATATATATATATATATATATATAT
>NC_068982.1:160332708-160334823 GCF_001194135.2 Octopus bimaculoides
TATATATATATATATATATATATATATATATATATATATATATATATGTATATATATATATATCTAAATGTATATATATATGCATATATATATATGTATATATATTATATATAAATATATATATACAAACACACACATACAAACAAACTCGCTCACACGCACATACACACACACACACATATATATATACATATACATATATATATGTATATATATGCATGCATATATATATGTATATATATACATGACTATATCAATATATTAATAAATATCTATAAATTTTATTTTGAATTTCCACCTATGAGAATACTATATGAATTTTATAGTATATATGTTAAAGATGATCTGAATTCATTGCTAGAATTTGTTTACCATATTGTCGGACTTCACTTCGCAAAACACTCCTGATTCCGAAATTTTATAAGAACAGCTGCTTTCCCTCTTCTGCACTTGGCTCTCTTACACCTTTAGACAATTCTGGTTTGGAGCTTTGAAATATCTTCAAAACAAAACAGCAAACCAGAACTAGATGAATCTGGAAATATATTTGTAACTATATGGTGTATTGCTTTTTTAGAATACCATTTTGCAGTCTGAAGGACAAATACTGGAAAAAATATCAAGAGTGTCTGCATATATAACTGTTTTATTTTTGTGCGCTTGAATATCTATTTACCTACCTACCTATCTATCTATCTATCTATCTATCTATCTATCTATCTATCTATCTATCTATCTATCTATCCATCCATCCATCTATCCATCTACCTGTCTGCCTGTCTATCTTGACCTTGTCTAGTGAATGTTTCAAAAAGAGATGGGTGAATGTAGCAAGGATGGCACGTGTGAATGATGGAGCCACCTTGAGCATAACACTATAAAGGAGTAAAAAAAAATCCAGACTAAAACAAAAAGGCAAAAGAGAGTCACTTACTGTTATAGTTTCTGCAATGACAATATTGACCAAGGTTACCGTGGTCTTTTCCGTAGGCTTTTCTTTCCACGGCTAAACCTAAACTGTCTTCCCCTCTTTTTACACGAGAACATTACTGTGATACACGATCCCTATTGATCGCCCTTTTTTTTTTTTTGCTATCGATCCCTTTTGATCGACACCCACCCCTACTCTTTTTTTCCTTTTTTTTTCCTTCCCCCTCCCAAAAAGAAAAGCTCTACATTGTATTCGTCCCATCTTTGTTGAGCCCTGTGTGGCAAATAAAAGAAATGTATCTTGACCTTTTGTCTGTCTCTTTATCTGCTTATATTTATTCATTTATATAGAAATGTATGTATTTTACAAATACACGCACACACACGCACACACACGCACACACACACACACACACACACACACACACACAGAAATTGAAAGCAATAATTTACTCGACCATCAACGAAAGTGATTAGAAAGGGAAGCCACACTTCTTGGTAGACAATATAAATCAGTAAAGCTTTCTATATGATATACAAGCGTAATATTCCCATAACATTACAAAATAAGGTAATTTTTTGAAGTAAATGCACACCTACTCCATAGCCCAAAAGGTTACGCAAAATGCCGAATGAACATTCAAAAGGGTTTTCAATTCACCGTTGGGACACACTCAAATGAATCAGTAACACGAGTTCTTTGATACTATTTTTCCCCACAAAGGAAGCGGCAATTATCGACTACATCGACATGAACAGGAATATGTAATATCAGTCGTACATTTTTATAAGATTAAAGTCAGCAACAGCTGTGCTAATAGCTTCCAAAATATTATTTCAAAAACATGCAAACATATTATTTGCAATACTACATAAGTATATTACCAAACCTTTCTGGGAACTTGTAAAGTATTAAGCATCCTTCAAATTTATATGCGCACATATTTATGTGCATATGTATACTGACATAGACATATATGTATAAATATATCATAGGCGCAGGTGTGGCTGTATGGTAAGTAGCTTGATTTACAACCACATGGTTCTGGGTTCAGTCTCACCACGTGGTACTTGCGCAGGTGTCTCCTTCTATAGTCTCAGGCTGACCAAAGCCTTGTGAATGGATTTGATAGACGGAAACTGAAAGAAGCCCGTTGTATATATATATATATAAATATATATATA
>NC_068982.1:160334997-160345772 GCF_001194135.2 Octopus bimaculoides
ATAGTAAATAGTAATAATGTGTTTGAATGGCACGACAATGCACTATAATAACAACAACAATGAACTATAATAACTGGTATAGTTTTATCATCCACAGTCTGATATAAGATATTTCGGAATATATAAATTCCTTCTTCAGATATCCCTACGGATTGATCGAGTCACGGCTAAAATCGGTTTTCCAACGGTTTTTTTTTCTTTTCTCTTTTCTTTTTCCGGAAGTGTCTCTGCACTGGCCTCACGAAGCTCTTTCCGGAATTCCTAGGGAGAAGTGCGTGAGGGCGGTCATGTCTCAGGCTCGTGTGTGCTGGCACATCCGTAACGTTACTTTTAATTAATGCATTATACGTGCAGTTCCCTCTTCGTTTCTCCCCTTCTTTCTCCCTCTCTCCCTTTCTTTCTTCCTTTTTCCCTTTTTTCTATTTTGCCCTTTCTCCTTCCCTTTATTTAAAAATAATACATAACATACATAATATATGATCATGTCATGCAACTAGAGGTAGCTAGAGTATAAATTGACTGCCAATCTTCAGTGTGTTGTTGATTTGAGGCCCTAGTCTGCCTATGAGAATAACTTCCTAGCAAACTGTCCCATCCGTGACACAGACTTATGCGAACGGATAAGTGTGCTGCCCAGGTAGACAAACTTGTCTACCTCTTTCAGAATTGTTCCTTCAACCAAGATATCTGGTTCCACATATGGATTTCCTGGTGCAGGCTAGAACATTACAACAGTCTTATCCAGGTTAATGCTGAGTACAAAAGCTGATATCTTGAGGCAATGGTGCACAAGCACCGGTTACGTTGGACTGAACACCTTATTAGAATGAAGGATAGCAGGATCCCTAATCAGATGCTATATGGGGAATTTGTGAATAAACGAGTCTCCGGGAGAAACCAAGGCTGCGTTTTAAAGACTGTGTCAAGTCCTCATTAAATGCCTGTGATATGCAGGAGACTGACTGGGAGAACAATGTCTGTCAACACCACAGATGGAGGAAGCAGGTTAAGGAGGGGGTCGACACGTTTGAGAGAGCACGTATTCAGCATGAAGAACTTAAGCGTGCTGCTCGAAAGCGCACTGCTGGTGTAGTGAATGGGGAAAGCTTGGTGTGCAATGTTTGCAGTCGTGTATGCTTGTCAAGAGCAGGGCTCATTCGCCACCAACGGAGCCGCAAATGTAAAATAGAATTTATTCCTAGAGCACACAATCATTCATCTAGTATGATCTAGTCCTTGTCTACAAATGTTATATCTGGAATTTATACGTAATAAATCGTTCCTGCATTTTATTAATTCTTAAATTTCACCAATTACGTTGCCTAAACCTCACTTAATGTTACTGCAGAAGAATTGCACCTCTAGAACGTGTTTTTAACCCATGGAATTAGTTACAAATTCACAGCTGGTTGAGACAGTTTATTTGCTTGACATATGATAAACTTGAGCATCATTTAACAGTGAATATATAATGTTCTTATTCTGCTACTGGGAGAAGGTTTTTAACAGCAATCTGGTCTTGGTAGATATGACACATGACATGTGACAAGTTGGCAATCAATTCAAATAAAATGAAATGTAGATACATGGGAAATAGGAACATTGCTACTTATACATTGAACTGGAAGCTTATCTTTAAATTGCACGTCGCTTTATCAGTGTCTATAATGATTAGAGCTATGTTGAAAATTTAAGAGGGAGAGAACGAGGATAAAATCAATTGAGTGAACATTTGGGTAAATGTATACTGCATAAAATAAGTAAACGTATTCATATAGATTATTTCCCTAAACTTCATGCCGTAATCGTGTAGAATTAAAATATTCTATAACAAAATGAGAAGTGAGGAATTTATATTACTGAATTAAATCTCTAGTTGGTTCCGCAGACCTTCGACAAAGTAAATAATATTCTAGACAAAACTTAGATAGTAAATGTAACGACAAATTAACATTGTAGATCTTCAATTAAATACAAATTTATCGATGGAATCCTGAAGCGCTAATAATTAATCATCAGAGTGGGATTCCACGACTTGATATAAACATTCAAGAATTGTTAGTGAATCACATACTAAATTTCACACGTATTGTCAACGCACGTTCCGCGTTAATTTGTTAGAGTGTAGGTCATCATTTATTCCACAAATTATTAGCGTTAGAATTAAGCGTGGCAGTAATGATGTTAAATGCATTACAGTAGTTAAGAGTTAGAATCTTGTATTCAGCAGAAGCAGTCCGGATTTAAAATAAAGTGTTCCAGAATACAGGTGCATCTTTTAGGCGTTGAACCGCGCTTGTGCGTATTTCGAAGAATCATTCCGTGGTTAAATGTTGAAAGAATAGTGCTTACTGGTTATGGTTATATTTAAACAATCATAGAACACCTGCAGATATATTTTTACTTTATTTACATTTGATGGATATTTGTCCTCGTCTTGTGTATTGTTAAAATAACGCTTCGGCTGAGATACCCTCCAGCCTTCATAAGATGTCCTGGGGAAATTTCGAACCGGAGTTCTCATTCTCATAAGGTATTTTTCGATGTTATTGTTGTTGTTGTTATTATTATCTTGGGGTTAGTAGCCTGCGCTCTTAACCACTACGCCATATGTCCGTGGGCAATTATGGTGTGAATTTTAGGGCTTATAAGTCTAATATTTTCCTATACTTCCTTAATACTGGTTCCCATATGCTATTCATATCTGGAGTCGACCTGCTTAGGAAGTTGTTGTGTCCTAGCATATGCGCTGCTTCCTTTAGTTTTCATATTTTCCAGTGGTGTTCTCTGTCTATTATTTTAGCTTCATCTCACAGGGGGAGGTGGTCTCCATCTTTCTATACATGATCACCTATACCCGATTTATAGATATCTCCTCGTGTCACAGCTTTGCGATGTTCCGCTACCCTCATTTTGAGGGGCGGCATGTTTCGCCTTTGTACAACCTACCACAGCTGCATGGGATGGTGTACACGCACTTTTTGGTTATATTCTCTTCTATTGGTGGAGATATTTGCGTAGTGTCGTATTACTCTTGAATACTGTCCTGATGTCATATGGACCGCATATCTTTTGTATCTTTTCGGAGAGGCCTTTCACATAGGGTAGACAAACCGTGGACAGTTTATTGGTTTCATCCTCTCTTTTCTTCATAATTGGAGTAGATAGTATGTTTTTGGGGTAGTTGTTGCTTAATAGATTGTTACTGAGCTTGATCATCTCTTTGTGGTGGGTATCACGATCGCTACTTATATTCATTGCTCAATGTTTTAGGCACTGAGCAATCTCTCTCTGTACACTGTGTCGATGGTATTAATTGAAGTTGAGGTATCCTCCAGTGAAGGTCGGCTTGCGGTATACGGATGTCTTAAATCTATACTTGGTGCGTGTTATTAATACGTCCAGGAATGCTAGCTGATTGTCTTTTACCTTTTACATCGTGCCCTGTAAAGTATGACGTTAAATCACAAATTAGGAAACAGAGCGGAAAAGGAAGAAAACACCATCATATATATCATTTATTTAAACTTATTACAGCTTAAGCATCATTAATACTGCTTTCAAAGTGTTAAAGGGACCAGTAATTTCGGGGGAGAGGAAATCAATTTTATCGAACCGAGCACATTACTGAAAGGATGAAAGTTAAATTGCACCATGACAGAATTTGATCTCAGAGCGTATAGACGGACGAAACGTCGCTAAGAATTTAGCACGTCGCGCTAATGATTCAACTGTCTCGCCACATTAACGCATGTTGATATTGATTTCAGATTTTGGTACAAGGCCAGCAACATCAGCGGAGGTTGTAAGTCGATTACATCAACGCCAGAACGCAACTGGTACTTATTTTATCGACTCCGACAGGATGAAAGATAAAGTCGACCTCGCTGGAGTTTGGATGCAGAATGTAAAGACGGACGAAATGCCGCTTAGCTTTTTTTTTCGGCGTGCCTACGGTTATGCCAGCTCAGTGTATTAATATTTGTAATGCTTAAGCTGCGAGATAGCAGAATCGCTCGGAAGCTGGGCTAAATGCTTAGTGGTGTTTCGTTCTTTTTTACGTTCGAAAATCAAATTCTTCCCAGGTCTACTTTGCTTTTATCCTTTAGGGGTCGATAAAATAAGCTCTAGTTGCGCACAGGGGTCGATGTAATCGTCTTAGCACCTCCCACCAAAATGTCAGCCTTGTGCCAGACTTTGTAATTAGTATTAACATACATTTATTGAAATATATGTTAATGTAATTAAGGGTGGCACGAAGGTGGACATATTTAAAATCACAAAATTGAATATTTCCTTCTAAATTAACACGACATTTTCCTAGATAAAGAAATAACTGAATATACAGCTGGCATTTTAGTGCTGAACGGAAATCTGAAAAATATTCGCAAAACTTCCTCAAATTTGGTACTGGTTAGCAAAACAGCGGCTGTCCATTGTCCATATTTACGGGCTTGCAAAGTAGCATCCGAAAAAAAAATGAGAACTAACCAAGCAAACTTTGTGCTTGCACGCGATTTCAGACACGCACACAGACACACAGACACAGACACACACATACACACACACATGCACACACACTCGCACACACACACGTATGTACATGCACACACGCACATGCACACACGCACATGCACACACTCACATGCACACACATACGCGATTACGTGTATTCTTTAAGAGTATCCATGATGGGTGTATAATAGTTAAGTGCTACGTATAAGTTTACTCGTCCTTGACTGTAGGCATTGTGTCTTGAAAAGCAAAAAAGGCTGACCTATTTTCGCTTTTTGGCTGCTTAACAAAAATCAATATTTCATATTGGCATTTCATTAATTGGGAGGCTGCGAGCTAGCAGAACCGTTACCACTCCAGACAAAATGCTTCGTGGCATTTTGCTCGTCTATATTTTCTGAGAGTTCAAATTCAGCCTAGGTCGATTTTGTCTTTAATCATTTCAAGGTCGATTTAATAAGTGTCAGGTGAATACTGGGGTCGATGTAATCAAATTCTCACGCACTCAAAATCTAGTATTTCTTTAATTGCATCATTATCCATATGGGACAGAAACATTTATTCATTTTATTTCTTGATAACAGAGCTATTAATATTCCTATACTTTTACTTATCAGAATTAGTGAATGCTTTAGAAAAATTGTCTTGTTTCTAGTTGTCAAAATGCCTTCCCGATGAAATAATATATACAGCTATATATCTGTTACTTGAGAGAAAAAGCAAAATACGACGTTGCTCATCCTGCTAGAAATAAGAATCATATATCGTTTGGCGCACACAGTAATGTCCCGTAGGAATTACCATGAGATATAGACTTGAAAGTAAAGACAAATCGGTGGAATGGTGAACTCAAAAAGATTTTCAACCTTAGCTTTGCGTGTTCGGGGCTGACCTGAAGTTAAGCTACCACAAAATTTGTATATCACTTTCAGATAAAATATAGAATATAGATAGATAGACACGTATGCATATGTCTTCATATAAATTATATCGACCAAAAATTACTGAGCGTTCGCTGTTTTAATCAGACATGTTTTATCAAGTCAAGAAATATTTTGCAATTCAAGTTTGAACTGAAAAAAATTTTCAAAAATTATATATACTATTTATTCAATGACTCCTTAATTGGAAGTCAGCTACCAGTATTGTGTATACGTCTGGATACATCTAAAGGAAGTCATTATTACATAACTTTATATGTCTTTGGCGGTATCAACTTGAGTTATGCCAGATTGCAACATGACAACGAAGACGATTTCAGTAAATAGCTGACTAATAACCCAAGCTATATTTAGTTAAAGAAATGTCCAATCATTTATTTATCTTTGAGTATGGGTGTATATGTCGTTCATTTGAGCATTTTTTACAAAATGGGGAGGGGGGACATAATATTCATCGTACACTAAACAACGTATTTTCGGATATGTTCTGTTTTCAACTTCATACTTATTTCAGTAATATTTTTTTAGTTACATTGAGCAAAGAATAATAAGTATCCTGATAGCTCATAATTCTTTTGTAGATCCATTTACAGAATGTCAGTATTATTGGAGCAAACGATGAAGTCATGTACTTTTTAGATGTATCATTTTATGTTATGAATTCAAACTCCACCGATGTAAGTTTTTCACCTCCTTCTTCCTGGACTGATCATTTAACAACCATCCAAATCTAGTCCTTGTTTGTAACGTTTTAGGTATTCGCCTCTCTGTTATGATAGTGTTGTTTAGTCTTGTGTCAGTGCTAATCATGAAGAACTATAGTCAAATATGTTCAGATATATCTCAATGCGTTGTCCATTGTGTCATACGTATGGGTTATTTTGTTTGAAACTATGTATATATCACTGCAAATCGCCATGAAATCCTAAAAGTCATTAAAAATCATTTGGAATTCAATAATAATCTTCCACATCTTAATTTCGCTCGAGTCAATAATTGCATTAATTTTTCTAATTTAACAGATCTTGCATATCTTACATGAAACATCTTATTGCTAAGCCGGTGATACTCTGTCAGTATTTAAGATTGAATATATATTATATTTTGATAATTATTACTGTAATTATTGCAGAATAAATGTCGTTAAGCCTACTGCTTCATCGTTGAAATATTATAACGTTAGTTTCCAATTTGATCATGTACAGCGTACTTAATTTTCAAATGCTCTTAACGAGGAAAAGTAGAAATTAATTTACCGTGGATAACTATTATTTGCTGAGCTATAGCTAAATTCATCGTTATATATTTTGTAAATTCCCTGATATAATATTGTAGCTGATCATCAATATCTCATACCTATATATTTATGATCATAATAAAATGTAAATATATTTTAATTTTTGCGTGTTATGTGTGAGTTGTGAGTGCTAAAAATTAATTGTTACATGACCAAAGATTTCTTAGGAACGCAGGATAGTATAGTTTTTTTTTTAATAGATTATGAATATATTTTATAATTGTATGAATTGTTTATTATTAGCGGAGAAAAAAATGAAATGCATATGTTGGATTTATGTAAATAGTTTGTCAGAATAATTTGTTCTTGAATAGTGTAAATGGGATTTATGCGAATCGTTTGTCAGAATAATGCTCGTGAAAATGGCAGAGTAATACATTGTTTGTAATGGCTGTCAAACCAATGTGTCAAAAATAATACTATATCCATATATCCCATATAAGAGCTTGGTAAGATCTTGTTTAAGACCATGCGTTTTTATGGTTACGCGAAGGATATATTGATCTCATTATATTTAATATGTAAGATGACTTTTATAAAAGTGGGCTTCCGAAGGTAAACGGTAAATTTATGATTTTCTTGAGGTATAAAGTTATCGTAATTCTTCTGGACATGAATAGCTAAATTCAATTCAGTCACCCCTTATTTGAACCTTGAATATCAGTATAATAGTTTGAATCCTACAACGGGAAGGAAAATAAATAAAGAAAGAAATAAACGGTTTGTTGCTAGGTGTTGCGGAATTCTAAAAGAAATCATGATAAATTATGTGATAATGTTGACGTAGAATCTTCTGTTCTGAAGATGTTGTAATTGTAAATACGGGAGATGATAATCTATTGCTTATTTATCTGTTTCTGCCTCCGCGCTATGGGCATGCGCAGTCATCGTCAGTATTTAACGCAAGCATTCTACAACAGAGTAACAAACGTTAGATACATTTCGATTTAAATCTGATATTTATGATTAATAACAAAACGAATGTACATATCACAGAATAATATTTTGCAATTGTACCTATTCTATTAACGTAATAATGTGCACGACACCACAAAATATAGCACTTATTGTCGGCCTTTTCATCCCGATTAGGTTGAGTATACCTATGTCTTTCTTTTAAACCACTAGATGCAAATTGGTTACTATAGTATATATTATTTCCTTAAGTGCTTTTTTTCTCGTATATTGGCGAAAAAGTTTTGTTAAAACTGTATGGCTGGTTGTTATAGCAACCTGACAGCTGAATAGAATGAATTTGATTAAAATTACATTTATAATTTACTGCAATCTATCTTTAACAAATTAATGATTTTAGTATGATACTGATGTAATATTCAGGTTTAACGTTAAATAAATTACTTACAGCAATTCCTGCATTTGTCTGCTTGCTGTCCATTGGGGCGGTTTAATATACCATCGTCCCTGTATAAATCTCCATCATTAAAGCGTTTACATAATTTTCGTTTTCCACCGTATTTCTTATTCTGTAATCTATTCTCCATCAACCCATTGTTGTTTTATTCTGTCCTCCTATTGTTGGTGAAACAATTCCATTTATTCTAACAATCATATTGTGCTTCGATTTGTTAGAAATGTAGATTTATCCAAACTCTCCGAAGTTTATCATATGAAACGGTCACTGGGAAATAAGTGTTAGGTAATTTGCTTATCAGAGAAGCAGGAATTGACACGCACGCGCACGCGCGCGCGCATATACATGCCTACATACATTATTATATGTTTATCTATATCAACGTATATTTTCTCGAGACAGTTGGAGATATGGGGGCTACATCAGGATGTTATCTTCGGTACTTCTGCATATGAATGGGATTGATTCATAACGTAAATACACTCGTCCATATCAATGTATCATATGCTATTTATTTCTTGCATACTTTGGATATTATTTCGCAAATTTGAAAGGATATATTCACATGGCTATGTTACAACACTCATACTGTATAACATGACCTTTCATCGAATTGTTACATATAGATAAACCAACTTGCATTAATGTGCATCGAAATATCGTTTCATCGAAGTTTCACTACTCGCATGTTTTAGATTTAAGCATTCGTTCAACGAAGACCAATATGAATATAGAACAGATATAGAGCTAACAATATATCATTTTTTACGAACTGCGATATGTATGCGTTCAATATAGCCGAGCGTTTTTCACTGGCATGAAATACATTTTCAGGATTTGGATTCATGCCACTAAAATGACTTCACCAAAAAAGTATTCCCAACGAATACTAGAAAATGACTATTACGATGATAATATAATTGGTACACTCTCAGAGATATATGATGATGATGTATCTGTTATGTCAGAATGAAAAATACCGTGTGCTGATATCATCGTAGAAATTATATCAATCAGAAATTATATCAATCCTTGCTTCTGTACCAAGGTACTGTCGGAATAAGATGGCCGATATGTTAGTCGATATATAATATAATTGTTATGATAGTCACTTGGATTCCAGTGATTCAGGCAGCAAAGCATATATTTTCAATGCCACCAGTTACGAGATGCACTGCCTCGATGTGATCAACCTGCTAGAACTCATATTTCTCCAGTTGTAATCAGAGATGATTGATTCTGGTGCTAGAGTGAAAGAAAAAAAGCTTCAAGTGATATAATATTTATCAAAATAGAAGGAATGAGAATCCATATTTACCTAACTCAGCGCTCAGTGCCAGTACGAATAATGCATATATTTTGTTTTCTAAAACCTCTAAAATAATCGCATTTACTGGCATCCTTCGCGTAAGGGAATAAATATTTGGTTCAAGAAATTCATACTGCTGGAAACGGTAAATTATAACACGCTTGTTTATAAAGATATTATTTGTAATTCACCTTGCAGTAACTTGGTCTAATTTAACAATAAAATTCTAAATAATTAATCCAGAGACAATCAATAAAAAGACTACGCCTCTCCGTATACTCATTCTTGCTTGTGCGTGAACCATTTACTTTGACTTTGCCGTTCGTCGTTCTCACACGACATTTCCACATCTACCAAATCCTTTCTCAGTAAATTCGCCATTGTTTTGATTTCTTATACATACATACATACGCACACACGCGCGTACGTACACACACACGCGCGCACACACACATGCACGCACGCACACACGGCCTCATTCTATCCGTTACGACGACGATTGCTCCAGTTGAACTTGGTTGTGAAATTAACGTGAGTGACTAGCTCCAGGACACAGCTCACAACCGTGAATCGACTGCACAATCGTAGGACCATGAATATCCAGCGGTTTCCTCGAGAGAATAGCTAGAGAGAATGCTAGCTGATTTCGGCTCACCTTCAGCACTCTAGCAGGGAAAATGTTGGGACCTCCAGCTGAGTTGTTTGTACTTGTTTTAAGTGGATGCTATGATACCCGGGGCGCCAATTGATATATTGCATAGGATGTGCTGGGTTATCGTTTTACTGATGCTACTCGGTTTAACTGTGTTGAGGTTGTTGAAAGTAGAGCAGTGTTGTTGATGTAAATGTCAACCATGTCTTCTGTGCTACGATACAGAGCGTTGTCTTCATATATCAGAATTCCACTAGATGAGACAGCGAATGTGAAGAATGCTTTGGGATTTACTTTATTTTCTAAACAGGGCACTTCTCTTCCATTGTTATTTGACTGTCAATGGCAGACATCATGCAGTTTTGAAGATAATGTTTTTCGTTTCCAGTAAAACTATATCTGTAAATATGGGCCTTGCAACTGCCAATATTTTAACCGGTTGATTTTTAGATTACTCTATATTCTTTACTTTATAAATGTTATACTGTTACGCATAACATGTGTTTAATGTTGGTCATGGACCGTAGTAGAATGTAGTGTGAACATATATTTGTAACAATGTCCACGAATTGGATCTTTTGATGCTAGTTGGCATCAGAAAATGAAAGGCCAATCAACGTGTGTAATATGTATGAATGTATGTATTATGTACACACACACATATATATATATATATATATATATATATA
>NC_068982.1:160346538-160349020 GCF_001194135.2 Octopus bimaculoides
GAGAAATATAAGTAGCAAGAATACTGGAGATTCAGTAAACAACACGTGGTGAAATTATGAGTTGATAAAATCTAAAGAAAAATGAACAAAAATGCCTTCGTTTCGCATAGTTTAATATTTTTTTAATATAAATATAAACATATTAAATGGGTGTTGTAAAATCCAACCGGTTTTTGCTATTTAAATTAGCTTTTCAAGGGGTATTGTGTAGTGATTAATTAGCATGATGAGGGGCTTTCGCCATCTTGGTTGTTTGAAAAATAAGAAAGGGTTTAGAGAGTGAACCAAGGGAGGTAATGTGTGTCAAGGGGGATAACTGATTAGTTAGTATTGTCTCTGGGGTTGTCATGTTTGAATATTGAGGTGTGGTTTATATTTTTGAATGAATAAGTTCTCTTTCTTTAGTCGTTCTTGCACTGAAATTGAATCTTTGCTCTGGTACACGGGGAAGATAAAGAACTTCGGCGTTTGATCACTTGCGCATCTGTCAAGATATTCGCTCAGTGCAATTTGCCTGTACTGGGGGAAGCGAATCTGTTCCTTATTCACCGTGACTCTGCGTCTCAAAGAAAGGCCACAACCTGAGCAGGTTAGGACATAGATAAGGTTATGGAAGGCACATGTGAAGCTAGTTTTGATAGAGAATTTTTGTCCTTGCTGGAATGTGAATTGCGAGCCTTCACTAAGGTGTGGGCATGTACCACAATTGGGTCGTCTGCATTTCTTAACTGTTGGTGTTGTATGTATTGAGTAGAGTTTTGCATTTGTAAGGAGTCTCTTGAGTGATTTGTCTTGTCTTTTACATTTTAGTAATTTGTGTTTATTTAGGATGCTGTTCATTTTCGGGTCCTGAGTGAGTATAGGAAGATTTTGTATAATTGTGTTGTATGCTTCGTTGTTTCTAGGGTTGTGGGTTGATATGTATGGGAGTGATTTGAGGTGAGGCGTGGTGTTTTGTTTTGTTGTTCTTAGTGTGTTTCTGTCTAATTTCTTGGCGCGTTCAATTCCATGTTCTATAAGTGTAGCTGGATATTGACGTTCGATGAGTGTTGTTTTGAGTTCTTGCAATCGAAGTTCCCGAGTGGCTGTGTCAGATACAATCGTACAAATCCTTTTTGCTAGATTGAATGGAATATTTATTTTGGTGTGTTTAGGATGGCATGAACTGAAAAGGAGATACTGCTTAGAGTCTGTAGGCTTATAGTAAACGTCAGTTGCGATCTGTTTGTTGGACTTTTTTAAAATCAAAATGTCCAGAAAAGGGAGTTGTTCCTTGCTGTATTCCATGTTAAACTGGATGTTGGGATTAATACTGTTCAGTGTGGATTTGAAAGACAGCAGATTATCATAGGCTTCATTCCAGATGATAAAACAATCGTCTAAATATCTTTTCCAGTTTTTTATTATATTGGTGGAATGGTGGTCCAAATTTTTGGAGTTAGTGTTCATACAGGGAAGATTCAAAGTAACCCATTATTAGGTTCGCTAGAACAGGCGCAGCTTTAGTACCCATTGCAATACCATATTTTTGGCGATAGTATGTTGTATCGAATATGAAGTAGTTGTTTTGAGGGATGAACTTCAGGGATTCAATGATAAATGTCTGGTTTATGCGGTCCGGTAGAGCTTCGGGGTGTTTTTCCAACCAGAATTTTATTGCCTCTATTCCATAGTCGTGTGGAATGTAAGTGTAGAGGTTGATGACATCGAAGGAGACTAATAGAGCTTCTTCGTCGGTGGTTTTTGGTAGGTGCTCTAGTATGTCCAAATCGTCTCTGATGAAACTTTTGACGTATTTGAGATAGGGCTTCAGTATTATGTCGAGAAAGTTGCTAAGGCGGTGTGTTTCACATGCTGGACCAGCAATAATAGGCCTTAATGTTAAGTCTTCTGGTGTTGGAATATTTATGCACAGGCCTGGATTTTTTTTGCAGGCATTAGTAATTGTTTGACTCTTGTGAATTTTGGGGAGGCCATAGAAAAGGCTGGGTTTGCATCTAAAGTTGGTAATGTAGTCTTTTTCTTTTTCTGTTAGGCCTTTTCCGAGTTTGAGTATTAGAGTTTCAAGATTTTTTAAGGTTTTTTGTTGCCTGTAATTTGCAACTTTTTCATAGAAGGAGTCATTTTCTAGTATGGACAGTGCTAGCTTTTTGTAGTACTCTGTGTCCATCAATACTACAGCACTCCCTTTGTCTGCTACTTTGATTGTCAGGTCTTTGTCATTTTTTAGTTGTAGTAGTTGCTTCCTCAATATTCAAACATGACAACTCCAGAAACAATACTAAGTAATCAGTTATCCCCCTTGACACACATTACTTCCCTTGGTTCACTCTCTAAATCCTTTCTTATTCTTCAAACAACCAAGATGGCGAAAGCTCCTCATCATGCGAATTAATCACTACACAATACCCCTTGAAAAGCTAATTTAAATAGCGAAAACCGGTTGGATTTTACAACACCCATTTAATATGTTTATATTTAT
>NC_068982.1:160349030-160372143 GCF_001194135.2 Octopus bimaculoides
ATATATATATATATATATATATATATACATATACATATTATGCATATATGATGTGTGTGTGTGTGTATTATATATGTATATCTCTATATACATATTTTTGTGTGTATGTGTTTATCTGTATATGATTTATATCACACATTTTGATCTATTTAAATGCCATGCAATAATGGTAATTTGACCTTAATATTTACAATCTAATTAACAAAGTAATGTATAATAGAAAAAATTCTATTGGGTAGTCAAGCGCCATGATCACAAAATCCTAGAAATCATGATGTACTAGATATATCAAAAGGGAATTTCTAAATGTTGAGTTTTCTATCAAAGCTGCCCTTAGTAAAGCAATCAATATAGTTAATTTTGCAAATCTCAGACATTCAATATTTGCTATATTTTTATACATGTCATGCCCCTGCATTAAGTTCAGCCTGATTCTCTCAGATAACGTATTTGTTCGTACGGTTAACTTGCGGATAATAGCATTCCTCTAACTAACTGCGCTATGTCACTACTTTTGATATATATCTTTCATGTACATTTAAAAAATCGATTTTATATTTACATTGTTGCAATTTACAGTGTTCCTAATTCAATTGTTATGCATTTATCTACTTTAATAAGTAGTGTTGCGTCAGCTAGTTTAAAGAAAAATAGATAAGTTTTATATTATCATATAAATTTACAGAAATGTAAGAGATTACAAGGAACAAAAGGTATGATGTTCAGGAGTGTGGTTTAGTGAAGTTTTGTTCATGAGAACAAATGTGACTGAGAATATAATCATGTATGATGAATGTAAATGCATGCACGCGTAAGCAATGCAAAATGAACATCCCCTCGTACATGACTAGGAGGTTGATAAATTTGTAATTTTTGTTGATCTGTTCAAATAATATGACTAATTCCTAAGCATGTCGGAACCGACGTAGAGTAAGTATCAAAGATAATGTAATCGACAAAAAGAAATATAAATATTTAGAGTGAGTCAGTGAAATATACATAATTTATTGAAACTTGATATATGTAGTTGTGTGTTACCGCGAGGAACAAGATATTTTGTGGGAACGTCTTCCCAAATTTTGGAGTGTTTCTTTTTAAACACGTTATGTTATTTCCACTGATAGAGGTTTCTGAGACATAGTCTTATAGGGATGTCTACGATGAAGCATAGGGAATTGTTGTCTGAGTGCAGCTTGATTGTTGTAAAGCTAAAGAAACATTTATGTTCAGAGGAGTATAATTGTTTAGGGTCACAATTTGTACCTGGTTATGAATGCAGGGGAGGAATTGTGTAAAATGTTTTTTTGAGGATTTCCTTAAGGTTCATGCAGCAGGATGTTTAAGGAAATATGCATGTAGAATTTTTAGCATAGAAACAACCTCACAGATTGAATACTTTCTTTACAAACGTGTAATATAAATTACAAAATCTCTTATTTCTCTGAATTATACTAAAATTTCACTATGTAATTGCTCAATCTGTTGAAAGTAGCAAGGAAATCACCCTCAAATAAGACAGTAGTTCAATATTTAAAATATTCAAAATGAAGGCCAGTTTTTACAGTATGGTCGTACATACACTATTGTTGTATAAAGACTGAACAGTAATGCTTGAACACTTTTCGGAGTTCAACATTTCTGTGAGACACCTACCTATAATTATTAGAATGGAGCAAATTTAAATAGTGGTGGTGCTTCATAACAGTTGCCATTAAACTAAAGCTGTGGTGATAAAAATGATAATACTCTAACTAGAAAGTAAAAGAGCTCTCTCTGTATTAGGTATGTTGAGGCAAATATATGTAGAAGAGACATTATATTTGATCTGGAGACGTGATTGCATTAGGTAGAATTAAATGTCTTTTTTATGCTTTCTTTCAAAAGTTAGTATTTTGTGACATGCAAATATTCGCATCAAAATTGATGTAACTCAAACACTTCTTACACTATGAAGGTCAATTATTCTTTGATTTATATGCATTGGTTATGGCTTTACTGGATGTTGCTTAACATTTAGTTTAGAATTTGTTTTTACTATATCTGTGTGTGAGCAATACTATAAAGTATGGGAAAAAACAGAGTGCTAATATACCTCTTTCTGGTACGAAATGTGGTGAGAAGTGGAACAACATCGCTGCTCACTAATTTGCTTGAGTAATATGGTACAGTTGGATACCTAATATATCAAAAGCAAACTGGTATTTATAGGTGGCAATGTTGCAGCTGAGATATTTTTATTGATGCTATTTAGCAGGTCAGCTCTGATTTATTACCAGTATAAATGTTTTAGTTATGGCAAATCCGTTGTTTTTACGTATTAATATCTATCGTTTTCATTATGCATTTTTATATATTTTTTGAAAAGAGCAGCATATAATTTATGGTAAATTTTTCTGGTGTTTCTAACAGATCTAGCTAGCGCAGAGAAGACAGATAATTATGAAACTATGAAGGCCAGACTGTTGAACCGCTGGAAAATGTTTGTTTTATATCGTTCAAGTTTTCCGAATCTGCAGTAAATTTTGAAATCATTTTAAAAAAGAATACTGTAAACATGTATATTTACAGAAATATGAGTAAAAGCTGAATTGCGGACGCGAGAAATATATAAAATGTGAATTCCCAGTCAGAGAAGTTTGAGGCACATTCGACGGATTTTTGTATCATAAATGTACCTAGCGCTCATTGAATTGACAAAGGGTAATCCAGGAAGAAAAAGTTAGGAGTTGTCTAATGATTAATGAAATCTTATCTCTTGTTCTGATAAATATTATGACAGACTAGGCATTTCTATTTTCTTACGAGTAGTTTATTTTAGACTATTCAGTTTTCCTTTCAAGCTGCCGTATATTTAAAGCATGTAATTAATATTATTTTTCAAAAGAAGCGTAGGTAGATTCAGAATTTGTATCAGTATGGACTATTCTAATTTTGCTTAACATTCAATTTTCTTACATGTTCTGTGAAAAACAACCTTTATTCGGATATTTGATGTTTCACACTTATTACATAAAGTTTCCACAACCACTTTCTCCTTTATTTTAATACATATGACATTTTAAAAACTGAAATTTAGAATTCATTCGTTCTCTTGTAATCTATGTTTCGGTTTTCTTTACTTTTATACAGCCTGCTCAGGTATTTTCCTCCCTGCTAACACTTATGATCTATTCACATTTTTGTCAAAGATCAGTAGATCATCGGAAAAAGTGCAAAATACTAACGCATTTTAAATTTCAAGTTTCGCGATTCCAATGTAACACGGAATCAATTTTAAATCCATTAGATAAACGTTACTACAATAATATTACCAATTTATGCGAAATTGTTTTGCATCTAAAACAATTTACCACGTGATAACATAGGAAATCAAAATTATACAAAATGTTCAAATATCAGCATAGGTTATCAGGGAAGATACTTCTCAACTTTCACCGTAACTTAGAGAGTAAATTCTGGTAAAGAGATGTTTTACATAAGTTTGTTGTGTTGATGCCATACATACGTACATATTCACGCTATGAATGTGTGTGTATGTGTGTGAGTGTATGTGTGTTAGTGTATGTGTGTGTGTGTGTGTGTGTGTGTGTGTGTGTGTGTGTGTGTGTGTGTGTGTGTGTGTGTGTGTGTGTGTGTGTGTGTGTGTGTGTGTGTGTGTGTGTATTTAGGGACTAAGGAAAAGGGAAGATAATCTTAAGAATCAAGTATTCTCCAAAATGACATGATAGAGACACAGATGTGAGCAGTGTATTAGTTGGTTCCTGTGAGGGAGGTGGTGTTGGTAATAAACGGACAGGTATGGAATCGGGGTCTAGAGCAAGAGAGGACCCAATATAGGCGGGAGCGGGGGGGGTGGAGGATGGATGTTACGGACCAGTTAGTCGTGTAGTTTTCAGGCGCGTTTGAAGGGCTCGTGGTAGGAGCGAAATGGAGAGGTTGGAAGATCTGTAGAACTTTTTGACGAAGTGTAGGTTAGAGGGAAGTAATATGAGGAGAAAGGGTATGCGGTGTAGAGCCAAGTTGAGATGAGTAGAGAGCGTAGAGGTGCGGTCAATTTGGCAGGCATGAATTTAAGCGGAATCACAAAGATGGAGGAGTATCAACAAAGTGTGAAAAGACGTGACAATCATTAAAAACTGAGTTCGAAAAATCGTAGTTGAGGCTACTCAGACTTCGGAGACGACAGAACTGGGCGTAAAAGATGGCGTCTTTGGTTTACAAAGGGTGAGAAGAGGAAAACCGAGGTAGGGGTAGGTTTAAAGTAGGTGTAAGTGTTGAGAAAGTGGTCAAAAGGATCAGTAGAACGAGAGAGATGTCTAGAAAGTTGACAAAGATTTCGGAGATGACAGAAATAATCTCAAGAGACGGGTGAAAATTGGAAACGGAGATGAAACTACTTATTTGTGCATGGGAGAAGGAGGAAGTACCAACAGGACAAATATTGTCTTTATTTGGATGATATCTCTGAAATATCTTTACGAAACGATTCAAGCTTATGCTTTGATGATAATATAAGGATTAGGTGGAAATAAATCCGAAGTTTTCTTTCATAGTTACTAAAGAAATCACAATCCCAGCAATTATGATCTAATATTGTTTTCTCCATGTTTTATGAGAAAGGTAAATCTCAATTATTTGATTTCTAAACAGTTTGGTTTTATTTTTACCATCAAGGATTTCATGATCACTAGTTCAACAAGTATTGAGAACGTCACGGTTTTCTGAAACATTTCAACAGTTTACGTTGTATCTTCTGCAGCATAATTATTTCTCGTCACATAGTTAATGCCTCCTGCAAGAAGCATGGAAAATGCCCACTGCATTTCAAGCAGGTGACAAATAGAATGACATCAGTTCTATGAAATCATATACCCGTAAGCGAATAAAAAGCGGAATCTTATTGTATCACATATCATAACTCTCATTTACTTGAAGTGCTTCAGTTTCTTCTCGTTTAAAAGACTTTATATTTAAATGACATCAGTCGGCAATTGACTGTTGTGTTTCTCAACACATAAAAACATTATAAAATATATTACTGCATTGTGAAAACGATAATGTTAGTGGATACAAGAAAGCAAAAAAAGAAAGAAAGAAACAACTTGAACATTTTACACATGTTATAGCTGTCTTGACATGAGATAAAAATTTATAAATTTCTGTTTCTGATTTATTTCTTGGCAACTGTGGTGTATCACTGAACTGGCTATAATTTGAATTAGAATTACAGAAAAATAAAATATTAAGTATTAAAAGCAGCTGTTTTTAGATGGTTTCCCCATTTTCTTCAGAAAGTAGAATTTTTTAAGGCAAGAAATAGAAACAAATGGTGTGTGTCATATGATATGTAAAACACTAATTTAGCCATATATAAACTTACCGCTGTCGCTCGGAATTTATTGGATGTTCGTCATAAATGCATACATACATCCACATATACATACATACATACATATATATATATATATATATATATATATATATATATATATAAATGTGTATATATATACATATATGTATAAATGTACATATATATATGTGTATGTATGTAAGTATGTATGTATATAAATGAAAGTAAAGAGAGAAGGTGAGAGGGAATGAGAGACGTCTATAAATCATGTATAATATATGTCAGTGTGTCTGTGCTTCTGTATGTCATTTATATGTGCGATTATGCGTGTTTCGTATTTTATATCATAATAAATAAAAAGAGTGCAGGAGACGAGATTAGGAAATTTGATTTTCCTTAAAGATACATACCTGTTTTCTGACAGTAATGATACAATTACAAGTTAGCAACAAAAGCTGTATGAAAAAGAAAATATTTTATGTCTTAGACTATATCGAAGAATAAATTCCTGAATGAAATCGCATAAATTACGATTAAATGTAGTTCAATATTTTTTTCAGGGTGATTTATTAATCAATGTCTCCCATCTGCCTACACTAATATCTCAATGGAATATACAATGAGAAAAAGGTAAAATATTTGATTTTATGATTTTATTATTTTTATCTGCATGTTATTATGAAAGTAACATTATAACAAAAACAACCGACAAAAACTGAAACAACAGCAACAAAAGCAACTATAATGGTGCTGCTACTGTTGTTGATGATGATGATGATGATGATGATGATGATGATGGTTATGATGGTGATGATGATGATGATGACGATGATAATTATTTCTCCAATAGGTATAAGGCATGATATTTTTGGTATGGAGGCTAGTCAATTACATCAACTCCTCTGCCTAACTGGTATTTATTCTATCTATCCCGAAGAGACGAAATGCTACGGCCTCAGCGGAATTTGAATCAGAATATAGACAGCAGGAGGACATATTGCTAAATCCTAAATCTGAAATCCTTTCCGTGTAATGAATCCGGAAAGGAATATGCTCATTTAATGTTGTAATCAGAACACCTCAGGAGACCTCATAGACAAAAACTACAGCAGCAATAACAACAGCGATAACAATATTAATTGTTGCACGTGGAAATTTTATTAGACACCGATCTACTGAAGACGAAAATCAAACAACATAAAGGGACTACAAAACTCGTTGGTTATACCTTTGCTATAAATCTACATTCTGGAGAGTGTAATACAGCAAATTAAAAATTAAATGACATTAAATAAAAAATATTCCATCGTATAGTCAGGAACGGTGACTGAAGTAAGATCACAAACGTCAAAGATTTCACACATCTTCCGATCCAGGGAATTGAACTCTCCAGATTGTAACAGCAAAACAACACTTGCTATCTGAATCTAGAATACTTACCAAGTTGGAAGATTGTATTTGCCTTTTATCTAATATCCTTGAGAGTAGACCCTTTCTTGAAAAATTACCTTCAGCTTCTGCTGATACTTGTAGGTGTTGATATTGTTCTCTCTCAAAATTTTCTGAGATTGTCAGCAATACAACTTCTTTCTTCACAACAACTAAGCAGAAGAAAGTTATCTACACTATTTCGTGAAAATAAGGCGGTATGTGAGCTATTATGGACTCAAACGACAGCCAGATCTACATCGCACAATCAACAGCTTTTCGACGTTGCATGGCAAAGCAGTAGTTTTCGGACAATGAGTGAATATTAGTTTCGTTATTTTCTTGCAAATCAGATACATGCAACAGACATCAATCCGTTGCTAGTAGAAATTATTGAGAAACAGTAATTCGCCTTGAGATCGCCGTTAATCTGGAAATGTCTGGAGTTGCCTATACATTTAAGTCAAAATTTCTTCAGTATAAACTATTTGGCTGTTTTTCATTGGCATCTAGTGTCTCCGAATACGACGTAGATTATGATAACCTCAGGCTCTCTCTATGATGGTAGCGTGGATATTCCATCAACAAAATTGCCAACTGGGAGAACATTGCGTCTGACATTATCTCATATACCGAACAGAAATACAGCTTCGTAAAACAGACGATGTGTAGAAAGAATAGGACATAGATGAGGGCCATCTAAAATCTCTGTTTGTGTGGTAGACTGCGTGATTTCATGCATGTCATTGATCACAGCATGCCGAGCCCTTCATCTCTTTGTTATTTTGTAATAGATGTAGCTGTCGAGTATGGAGATGACACATTCCAAAAACCGCTATCGTGACAAGGAGTTAACAAACGAAATGTACAAAAATGTTACAAAGTTCCTAAATTACCTTTTGGGACAGTAAGAGAATTGTAAAAATAGAAATATACGACTCAACTATTGAAAAATCTAGAATAAAAAAAAACCAGCGAATCACAAACCGCAATATGTTCCAAAACTCAGAGGTTCCTAACGTCTCTGATGTTAGCGTGCGTAGAATTTACGATATTATCATTAAAATGCATAAGCTAACTCACTTCTATGAGACTAGCCATGTTGTAAATTGATATGTAGTAGTAATAGTATATTGGTGATTTCAAACACCATCATTGAATACATTGAGAAGAAAAGGAAAATTAGTTTGACATATTTTCACAACCGGAAACATTGACAGTGTCCAGAACCAGTGGATTCCATAAGTCAGTACTATTAGGACGGTTGCACCAATGGTAAAGATGAGCAGCAAACTAGCGTTTCGGTGTCAACTATATGCATTACAATAAAATATAGTATCCAGGAATGTGAAGTGAAGTATTCCGTTAAAACACACGTACATACGCACACAAACACTGACACACATACCAACACACACACACATACACACACACACACTCACGCATACACGCACACACATACACTCACACATTGTCTCTCTACTGCTAAAATATTTTAAGAAAGTGATTAATTGGATATAGCTTCTTTGTGATTATCATTAAAATTGTCTTACGTAGAGTTGATGAAGTCTACTGTAGATAAAAATCAAATAGAAATCCTCTTATGTAAAATACATTACGATAATTTATTCACACCGCTCTAGTGAAATTTAGCCACAGAATCCTGAACACAGTAAACTAATTAAAACACATGCCATGTTGTTCAAAGAAAAAAAAGTTGTATAAGAATTAAGCAAACCAGGCCCAAACACTCGGGATCAATGCATAAAGAGAGACAACTAAGAAGAGAATCTTTTCTACTCTAGGCACAAGGCCCGAAATATTTGGGGAGGTGGCCAGTCGATTAGATCTATCCCAGTACGCAACTAGTACTTAATTTATCGACACCGAAAGCATGAAAGGCAAGATCGCCTTCGGCAGGATTTGAACTTAGAACATAAAGACAAACAAAATACCGCTAAGCATTTCGCCCGGCGTGCTAACGTTTCTGCCATCTTGCCGCCTTCCATTAAGAAAAAGAATGCTTAAAAAAGAGAGATATAAATTCATAAATTAGCCCTAAAAGCCACAAGTAATACGACGGTTATGGGCATTCTTATTGTTTCAGTAATGATTCATAATTATATTATCATAAAATGGTGTATTACGAAGATTAGATAGTGAAATGAGAAAAACGAAAAAACAGTAAATGTTTTATATACATTTATATACAACATAGAACGATTATATTTACTATTGGAAGAAATATTTTACATACAGAATCAGATAATAACGATGGGTAGCAAATGACAATAGACCGCAGTTATTTTCTTTCGACAATAATATAAAAGAGCAGATCAGCTAACGTAGGTTAGTATGGAAGAGAAAATCAAGAAAAAAGATTTATAAATTCTAAAGCCCAAACGAAGCATGATAATTAAGGGTAATTATGTTAATGTCTGTTAAAGAATACTGATCAACAACAGTAAAGACTGAGCTGAAATACTCCAACTGATGCATAACATTTCTGTTTTACAGAAAATGCCAAAGTCTTTCCACCAGAACTGAAAATTACGTATAACAAAACAGTTAAAATATAATTGTAGAATGTTTGAAAAATATGAAAGCAACCAAAGGAATTTTTTGCACTGCATTGGTAGTATAGGAGAAGTATATATAAAAGCACCGACAGGACACATGTGATAAAAACACACTCTGCAGAATATTGAGAAAACGTGTGTAGCCATGCTTTCATCAATTAATACAGATTTATAACTTAGATTACATTCTCATGGGGAAAATTGTTCCCTAATCGAAATACCGATTCCACTGAGCTGCAATTATATTATCCATATAAATACATACATACATATGCATTAATGAAACATCATACGAAAGTGCTGTGAATAAAGATAGACTGTTCCAAAAGTACTACAACAGGTGGAAGAAAAGAAAAGGAGGAATGAGAAAGAGGGAAAGTGTTTGAAAATAAAGAAAAACAGAAAGAAAAGAATAGCTGAATAGTTAGGAGCCAGAACGAGGAAGAAGTGAGGAGATGTGGCGTGTGTGCATGCTAGGGCCACAGCGATGCTTTGAGATAGCCATAATTGGGAGTCGTCAGTGGGGTTTTAAGGGATGTGTGTATGTGTTTAAAAGTATGAAGTAAAAGAGAAAGCAAAAGGAATGAGGCTGTGTGGTAGGAATATGAGCAAGTGTACAGGTTTGAGTGGCTGTTGCATACATGGGAAGGTTTGAACAAGGGAACATATCATTCTTGTGGTGTTATGTTTTCATCTGCTTTTGTTTATTTTTAGTTACATGTTTTTAACACATGCATACCTCTTAATTATATTTCACAGACGTTGAACTGCATATCTTTCGTTAATCTTTATCACATATTTTCTTCCTTTTCCCTTCATTCTTTAGCCTCCCTAATTTATTTATAAGACCTTTACTTTTCTCCCTTTTCTATTTTTCTTCTACTTTCTCGCGCTTCTGGCTCCTAATTACCACAGTTTTTTTTCCTTTTTAGTCCTCTAGTGTTTTCTGCTGGTGAAAGATTTAGAGGCGAAACGTTGAAGCACTTTGCCTTTCTTTTCATCTTTAACATAATACAATATTTGTTAAAAGTTGTCTCTCCTGTGTTGACAGATTTCTGATCTTCTTCATTACAACTGCTATATATAAATGCTTACCAAGGAATTCGAGATAAATTTGACGATTTTTTATGTCGCACTTTTTCATGAACAGTTTGATTTATTAATGAACTGTCAAACCGTATTCCAAGAAATAAAGCTGAAAGTTGTAGTTGACAAAAAGTGATGACATGGAGGATAGGAACCATCTGAATATTGGAAAAGAATTACTTGTTTCATGATGATTCGCACTGGGTATTAAAATGCCGACATTATGAGTGCATCTGAATGCTCTGCGAATACTGTAAACGCTGTAGCATGTGACATAGATAGCTGCAACAGAGACTAAGGAGTCATGTGCAGTAGGAATTGACACAGTAGGCGTTTTGACTGCGTCCACACACCGGAGGTCTTCCCTGCAACTTTGAACAGTACCTATGCAGAGGTACCTCTGCATAGAGAAGCAGGATTCGGTTACTTTCCATATCACCGGAAAAAGCCAGTAGTTATCGTATAATCTCTACGATTTCCAAAGGTCCAGTATCTGGACCCCTATATAAAGCCTGTATTTCATTTTCCTCATCTTTACACTACATCATCAACGTAAGTATAACTAAATGTGGGCATATACATATGAATGTATATATGTATGTGTGTATGTATATATATATATATATATATATATATATATATATATATATATATGCTCGTGTATGTGCTCGCGCGCATGTATATGTATACATGTATATAATTGGGGTTAATACTCTGAGGCAAGTTTAAAAGCAAAGAACGTTTACTGATTGACGATAGTGGGGACTAAATACTGAGAGGAAATATAAATTTACTGTTAAACGGTTCTCACGAAGCAATCCGTTAACACACGAAAATCAAAAAGAAAAGATTTGAAGTAAATAATGTTATTAGAATTAATATTTCTTCTGTGCCGTAAAAAATTAAATGAGAGCCATTAAGATTAATAGTAAATCAATTGACGTCAGTGGATGAGAAGGAAATGCAAAATTTCCTATTATAGGATATAATTCATGTAGAAGTTGTAACGAAATGTGAAAAACACAAACAGATGGATCAGATCTCAAACATATACTATCGTTGTTTGAGGGGAACATAATGAGTAAATAATGAAAAAATTGTATAAACTCACATATCGAAATCCAGGAAAAAAATATTTTCAGTTTTCTGCATGTTATACGGAACAGCTGAATGGTTCTACACGTAGATCAACAGAAATCTCTTATCAGAAAATTTTCTATTTCTAGTCTGCAAACATGCGCGGACAAAATATAACAAATTGATTAATAGATTCAGAGTAAATTTAATGCTAATACATCCAAAATATCTGAAACTACAAATATTGGCTGAATTACTCAGTGTTTAGAATGGTAAACAAAGCATGTGTGCCGTGGGTAAGGTGGACTCGTTTTCCTGAATAGCTAACTAACATATATCAAACATACAAGGAGTAGAATAAGACACCACATAATACTATTCCTGAATACATGCCTAAATAAATGATCAAAGAAACAGAGATTGTGATATATGGCTCTATTCATATATTTCCATAATGATATACGTTAAAATCAAATGCCATGATGAAAATTGTAGTCTTGTCTAATGCCAACCGCAAACTCTTTGATCATATGTCTGCTCGATTAGTCGTATGAACAACAACAATCATATAACGGAAACAAAAGATAATTTTTATGAACTCAAACGAGACGACTTAATTCAGAAAGATCTGTAAAATGAAAATAACTCGTTCTAATTATTTAAAACCTATTTTAAATTTAAATTTCCATGGAATAGTAAATCAATATTTGCTATCTGTACTAAATTATAAATTTAAATATAAAATATCAATTGAAACGTGGAAGACATATGACTTTTGAAAGTGGCTTAAGTATAACTTAGAAATTGAAGAAAAAGCATTCACAGTCATATATAAGCTTCTTCGGTTACTAGGAAGATACTGCTTCCTGGTCACCGGCAGCACTTTGATAATAGTACTGCTGATGATATTCTTAATGAATATGAAGAACTGAGGACGCAGGCAAACGTGGGATCGCTTGACAAGTGGAAAAGTACGTCGAGGCAACTGAAGATATATAAAGGATGCAGTTACATGATCATTGCAGTGTTAGGTAATCCGCAGCGATGTTGCTGGATATTGATTTTATCTTAGTTGAAATTTAGTCACTAATAATTGGAACTTCCCGGCACAGTTCGCTGCATCTTTAATATCGTAGGCTAAAATAATCATGTTGTGACCAGTCTGCTAATCTCATTAACCAGTAGGTGTCTCACTGCTGCAAGCGATGAATTTGTAGAGATATTTGCGATAAAATGTTACTAGGTGAAAGCTATCTGCTGAGAAGTTGTCCTGAAATGGAATTGTCAGAAACTCTAACATAGCAAACGTTCCTCCCTAATACCTATAGACAATAAAAAATATCTGTAAAATTATCGTATTGCAAAAATCAGTCTATTGTATTTTCAATGTTGACAGAACGTATTAGAAGCATAAATGTATACTGATATTCTATAGTCACCTCTATACTGTACTTTCAAAAGAAATTTTAAAAAACATTATAGAGATGTGTGAGGAATTCGGATATTTCACCACTCAACCACTGATCTAGCGAGTTCTTAACTACGCTTATATCTTAAAAGTAGCGATGTTTATTTTGTCAGTAAATGATAAATGTGTGCAGGCGAAAAGGATGGTTAGGGAGAGTGAATTTATGACGGTGCCACTATGCAAAAGGAAAATACATATCGTATTTTGACAAACATTTAAAATACATTTCTTTACATTTATAAGATATTAAAAGATAATGGATAGGAAAATATTTACTAAGGTTACATGAAATATGTTTAAGATGAATTGCTGCTGAAAATAATTGGTTGGCGGTGTTGTGTAGATAGAAATGAACCCTGAGAAAACCTAAAAACAATGTTTTTTAACCCTAATAACGTTACCGTTTCTTCAGCCACATCTAATGGATCCCAAAAGCGTATAGTAGTTCAATCTGTTCGGTATTTCTAAACAAAATGAGTGGAAGTACACAAACATTCTCATCCAACAAAATTCTAGAAGCAGAAGTTTAGGATTAAGGCGCAGATAGCGTTAAAATAAAGAGAATTGAAAATCAAAACCGAAAATATAAAAGAAATCAGCGATAAACAAAGCCATACACGAATGCGAATCTCTCTGTCTCTAAAGAAGTAAAAATAATTCCTTGTAATTGCAAATTCGGCAAGCATATACAGGCATCTCTTCTGGAATTAATTTTGGAAATGACTACTTCTACACCGTAAACTATGCAAAAAAATTACTCAGACTTATTCTTGAGCATCAAATGAAATGAGATCATATAACGTTAAAAACTGCAGAATTTTTGCTTTTATATTTGTCAGAGTAAATATCGAACTTCATAATAATAGTGAATGTACATCACGCTGGCATCAATGATAATATCATGCCAAATAGAGAAATATCAATAGAGAGGAAGTAAAAGACGATAATCAATGCGATACGGCTATCAACAAATTAAGCAATGTAAACAAAGGACCATCTATATATTCGCATGTTCATTCAGGTTGACAAACTTCTCAATCCCAACTCTGAGTTGTCCATCACAAATTACCAATATGAGCTCTTGAACTTCATTTTCAGAAACACTAGTAAACAGATATTTTGCAAGTTTTACCCAACATATGGCTGCTATCGCCTGTAAGGTCAAACGACAACGTTGACTCGTAATATTTTACTCTAAGTATCATTCAAATTATGTATACATCAGAATAGAAAGGTTCAATAGCTTTTCTCTGATGTTAAACGTGCTTTCTATAATAAGAAACAGCACAATTCTATCTGTCACAAAATGGAACCTACAGACAACGCTGTAAACAGAGTGGAGGAACAATGCAGTGACAAAGACATGCGAAATGAAGTGCCTTTTTAAAACAATGATAGATGTAGTTTCACTTTCAATCGCTCAACTCTGGATAAAGTTATGGCATTTGTGTCCGCTTGGAGGCTGGTTTCAATTGAAAGAGAGCGTGCGAGAAAATACGAAATTTAAGTAGAAGTACCAAGACAAAAAGCCACTAGAGTCATACTTTCAAAAAACAACTCCCATTAAACGCTGTTGTTCAAGCCTACATTACCAAATGCAGAGATTTCTGACCATTGTATTTTGTAGTGTAGGTTTGAAGAGGACTGGAAATATTTCAGCTCATTCCCGTTTTCCTAACACGAAATTGGTTAAAATCTATGTATTGAAACAAAACACAGCGTACTATTATTTATATGTAATTTTTATGTATGTATAGTCACACTTATTCAATTTAAATAAAACATCAGAACAGTGTCTAGTGTAGAATACATTAAATAGGATTACGCAGATTTTGTATTCAATGTTTTGTCCCAAATATTCAATATTGCTTTATAATACCATTTACTGATTTGCTTCTAAGCAAATTAGCATTTACAATCGCAAGAAAATTACACTGGTGTATTGATAATATTGTTAAATGATATTACATTGCTCCCTGTCGTGCTTCTGTAAATTATAGTATGAAATAAATTCTGATCGTCAAGAAAGTAAATGCCAATATAGATATGAAGAAAATCGTAAATGTGATATACTTACTGGATATATAATTTTCTATTTCCTTTTGTCTCTTATATAATGCGAACTCTTGATTTTCATAGGTGTTCACTTAGTTCAATGATGTATCACCTAAAAGATGGAACTTTGAGGCGCATGCAATGTTAAACTTATGTGACTGCCAGCGATAAAAGAAAAACATGTTGTATTGAGTGTAGTTGCCTTTATTGATTATAGAGGAAAGCCGTCCATTATGTATTTTATGCAAAATTATGATAAATGTCATTTCAATACAATAAATAGAATTATCACGAAGTCTGTCAGTTGCTGTATAATCTTGATTTTCTTATAATTTCAATCGATTCCTATGAACATAAAACCTTCTTCAAATCCCAATCCAATTAAACTAATGTTCTCTACTGATAATTCTTTGCTTTATGTCAACATAGTGCACTTCGGTAATTAGAGTTGGTAGCGAGACAGAACAAATCGTCAAATTGAGCACGCTTAAAGCAGAATAGGTAATATTTAAAATTGCATCAAATATCAGATGTAAAGAAGGTAAACTGAAACGGTACCATTTATGAAAGATAATTTAATTTTCAAATCGAAAATCGAAAATTTGCTATGGCATGTTAATTCTGTATAATTATCTACAACGACTATAAAAACTATAGAGAAACCGGCAATTATTTGTATCCTGTTGGTGTTATATAACAAAACGGCATGGACGGGTGTTTTAGAAGTTCACTCATAACCTCAAGGTTCGGGGTTGAAAACTACTGCGTGGTGTATTGGACATGTGTTAATTTCTGTAACCTAGCATCGAGTTAAAACTTGTGAAGGAAATTAGAATCCGTTGACGAGGGTTTTATTTTATTAGTCACATACTTTGTCATTCACATTCTGGCACGCACACACACACACACACACACACACACACACATACTCATATACATATATATATATATATATATATATATATATATATATACGCTGTTGTGTGTTGACGTAAATTGTCGTTTGTCTAAATATTCTAATAAATAACAAACTTTGGAAGCACCGGATATATTGGTGTTTTACATACTAAAATGCGAATTTCGAACACAGAGTGGTTCTAAGAACCGCAGAGAAATATTGGGTATTTATACTTATAAGATGGAAGAAGTTGCCAGGCGGTTTTGGTTAATGGCAGAACACTCAGTTAGAAAATTCGGTGTATTTATTTTCAGTGAAATAATTGTATCAATATCAGAATGATGGTAACTTATGTAAGTAAATGACAGTGTACGTATACAAACAAACGGATCTTCCAGTAGAAGGCCCAAAATCTATTAATTGTTTCATAGACCGAATTCAGACTAATATTCCTTTTACCAAGTGAAACGTAATCATTATAAAATAATATTAAAAACAGATGATGAATTACAGGATCAAATACCTTACCCATAGGAACGGAAAAAACGAAGCTTAACAATAATCACACATTACATGCTGCTCGGTTCCATTATCAATCTATTTATAATTTTAAAGCTACTTCAGAGAGTCCACTGCATTAATTTCAAGTATATTAATGCATGTATATTTACTTGAAGTTTATTAATTTACATATAACATTTATATGACTTTACTTCAGCCGCTGTAACTACTGCAATTTGCAATTTATGCTTTGGTATCCCAAATTCTGTTATTGATCTTTTTGCTGTTTCACTTGAGGTGATGTGCGAATTTGTTTTTATTAGTTTAGATTATTTTGCTTCTATTTCTATTTCTATTTTTTCTTCTTTTATATCGTTGCAGTTATACGCAGACGTGATCTGAGATCTCTAAATCCTTTATGATGTCTTTTTACATCAATATCACTGTGAAAAGGGAGATTACTGTCACTTCTAACTTTAATATTACCATCTAGGATATGCATGTCACCTTATTATGCATTCCAGAAATACATTCAAAATGTCTGACACAATCCGTTAAATAGTTGCTTGCTTAATTTCCAAAGAAAACCATTCATTATGCCATCTAATATTGGAAACCGATGTCAAATGTTCTGGCAAGAAGCCTTGTCCCAGGTTACAGAGCCATTAATACTTCTATTGATATCAAAGTAAGTTAGTGAAGATTTCCCCTGCTGTAGCATGTATCTTACTGCTATTAAGGAACATATTATACGTTAATATGCATATATATATCTATATATATATATATATATATATATATATATAGATAGATAGATAGATAGATAGATAGATAGATAGATATAGATATATATACGTACATATATATAGATACATATATGTATATATGTATGTATGTATATATATATATATATATATATATATATATATATATATACACATATATATGTATACATTTAGACACACATACCTATATATATATGTCTGTGTATGTTTTGCGTATGTGTGGATGCGTTCAAGTCTTACCAAACCCGTGGAGGGGAGAGGGAGAATATTACAGAAGTACCAACTATTAATAATCTTTGAAGTTGTCATGAATCTTACAAGAAACGACATGTCGAATTTCTTTACACTGGCTGAAAAAAATAAATAACTGACAAAATAAGATATTACAGTTCTATATTTAAGAGATGAAGAATTATTTACATTTGACGGATATTTGTGCTCATCTTTTTTGTTGTTAACACAACGTTTCGGCTGATATACCCTCCAGCCTTCGACAGGTGTCTTGGGGAAATTTCGAACCTGGGTTCTCATTCCTAACGATGTTACTATTATTATTATTATTAATATTATTATTAATCAGGTCGCTGCCGTGAATCGAACTCGGAGTTAGTAGCCCGCGCTCTTAACCACTACGCCATATGCCCGTGGGCAATTATGCGGGTGAATTTTAAGGCTTATAAATCTATTATTTTTCTATCCTTCCTCAATACCGGTTCCCATATGCTATTCATATCTGCACTCGGTCTGCTTAGGAGGTTCCGAGTTCGATTCACGGCAGCGACCTGATTAATGTAATGAATAACATTTCAACATGCACATGATACTATTGAATAAAATAATAACTATTTACTTTCTATTATGCAATTCAATAGAGTGCCACACATTTTCAACATACAAAATGATTTTGCTGTAATGAAGTAGTCATAATAAAACTAAATCAAAACGTGCTGTTATACATATGAATCATACGATGACAAAAGAAAAATGAAACTAGACTATAGTAAAATATATTAGAATAAATATCTAATTAAAATTTCTCATGAGATCTATTATTTTTTTATACATATAGTAGATATATAAAGAGATTGCTATATTTGTAATAGCTTGGTCCATTGGGAATTTTGAAGGAGAGAACGAAAATTGCTGTGGTTCTGTACATTGAGGGAAATTTAGAGAAAACAAATGACGAAGACAAATGAAGGAACAACAAGCTGGTGTATCATTTTAATGCTGGGGGAAAATATATATACATACGCTTATAAATCGTGAAATGTCAAAGGAAAATAGTCTAATAATGGAGCGTATAAGCCCTCGACAGAAAAAAAGAAGTAGGGTTACCTATCAGTGTGGGATTCGAGCACACATTTCTTTGTAAACCTGACTAAGTGGTTTACACCAGCGACTTAGCTTCTCTGCTCCTGTCAAATTTAAGAACTACAATAGTTCGTAATTGTTTTGTGAACAAACTTTCTATGTGCTTTCGGTGCGAATGGTTTTGTTATACGGTGCAAGGATTTACAATCCTGTAAATAATAATAATGATATTTATATGAGCCTAAAGCTTATAGCAATCATCGTGCAATGACTAAGGGAAATAGTCTAATAATGGGACTTATAAGCGATCGTGATGTAGGAAGAAAGTTCGCTTCGAGTAATTGGTAGTAAAAAATAAAAAACATTCAGGAACAATAGTGGTTTATTGAGACGGAAGGCTGTGAATTATTTTTCTTTATCGGAGAACGATGAATAGAAAAAAAAATCTGTTTTATATTCCACGGTAGGCGACCAGGGTTATCGAGTGTGCCAAAAACAATGCAAGAGGAAAAATGCGGGCTACATTTAATTCATAGCGAGTGGAACCTCGGAAATGGTAAAAACCAAGTGAGGTTTATGCCGCCTGCTACTCTTCGGGCCAAGGATATCTTGATTAGATTAAAGGCTACATTGTTTCCTAAGCGGTACAAGTTGGCTCAAAGAGGATACAATCAGAATGTGAACATATACAAATTATAAGTAATGTAGAGTATAAGATAATAACTGCGTGTGATGAGACTACTGGTATACACTAAGAGCCTTTAGATTATTTCAATTGTTAAAATGATACGTTGTTACAATTCAGTATTAAAGTCTGTGAAATATCGCATACTTCTATAAATTTAACCAAACGTGCAATAATTCATATATTATCAACTCTTCTCAACTGTTGTTGAAAGATATGCAGGTAGAAATAAATATTACTATTAGCCATATCAATTCTATTACTATTAGCCATATCAATTAACGCAATAAATTGTGTATCTCTAATGCATTCATTACAATATAATCAATGGAAAATATCTGATAAAAAAAGATTTTCTTTACAAATACAAAGAAGTATGCACTTTTTAACTGATGTTTTCATAATATTCCAAATCATTTGAAGTTTCCTTGTATATTTGTTTTTCTATCTATGTATCTATGTTTTCATCTATGAATCAATGAATCAGTCAGTATATCTCTCTGTATGTGTATATGTGGCTGTGTGGTAAGAAGCTTGATTCTCAATCACATGGTTCCGGGTTCAGTCCCACTGGGTGTTGCCTCGAATAAGTGTCTTCTACTATAGCAACGGTCCGACTAAATCCTTATGAGTGGATTTGGTAGACGGAAACTGAAAGAAGCCTGTCGTGTATATATGTATACATCTCTGTGTGTGCATCTTTGTATCTGTGTTACCCCCCACCCACCCACCGCCGTACAAAACGTTTTGTTGTGTTTACGACCACGAAACTTAGCGGTTCGGCAAAACAGACTGATAGAAAAAATACCAGGCTTGAGAAAAAGTCCTGGTCGATTTGTTCGACTAAAAACCTTTCAAGACGTTGCCCCAGCATGGCTGCAGTCAAATGACTTAAATAAATACAAGATAAAAGATAGAAACATATGCATAACTATAGATATCTATATACACTCACACATACATTGCATACATACACATATATAGTCTTTGTTTCCTTTGCTATGCGTTAATATCTGAATAAAGAACACTGTCCATCACCATTGCGTCATTTGACATTCGTTACACCAATAGAGTTAATTTTTTTTTTTTTTTTACCAAGGCCTATTTCTCATTTTTTAAGAGCGGGTAGCCACAAAAAAAACACGCCAGGCATTCCATTCATTCTCCAGCTCAAGGCAGTGAGCCTCGTTCTATGTTCCAGTCAAGGCATAGAACGCAACCACAATATCAGTAGTGGGGCCAATATCAGCAGCGGGGACAATTCAGAGTTCTTCGCTTTGAAACCAAGAGTTTTACATGGATAGGATTAAAAAGCTTCTAAATAGATGGAAGGAAGTCATAGATAATCAGGGAAAGTACAATGATGATTAAATTTCAATTTAATATAACATTTGATCACTTGTTTCCTTTATTCAATATTCGGACAGAACTTATGGGATGACTTGATATATACAAAATGGGTGTGTGGTAAGAAGCTTGCTTCCCAGCCACAAGGTTCCGGGTTCATTCCAACTGCGTGGGCAGGTGTCTTCTGCTATAGCCTCGGGCCGAGACTATAGTGGATTTGGTAGACGGAAACTGAAAGAAGCCTGTCATATATATGTGTGTGTGTGTGTGTGTGTGTGTGTGTGTGTATGCCATCGCTTGACAACCGGTGTTGGTACGTTTACGTCCCCGTAACTTAGACACCGATATAATAAGTACTAAGCTTACAAAGATTAGGTCCTTGGGTCTATTTGTTCGACTAAAGGCGGTGACCCAGCATGGCCGCAGTCAAATGACTGAAACAAGCAAAGGAATAAAAGAAAGAGGAATAAATAACATCGAGGCAGGATGTTTCCGCCTGACTGATTCACTGTTCCAGATATGAACAGTACTCTATGTAAAAAGAAAATAAATTGCTGTTGCCAACGAATGTGCTTATTTTACAACGAATGAGGTAGTTTAATTTACTGGTTTCCAAAAGCTAGCTACATTTATATCAAATCATACCAAGCTTACCTTAAAAATGAAGGACAGAAGATATTGATCAGAATTGCAGAAATCCCCTAATCGTATGGTTATTCAGTGTAGCCTAAGATCTAGCAAAATAACATTTCCTGAATGGGAAATAGATTCTGGGTTTATCTCCAATTTTTTCACATTGAGCGTTCGCTGATTCATTTCCTGATATAACAACATGCATCAAATATTTTCTAATCTTTTCTCTTCATAATTTTATAATTTTGTCTTATTTTGAGTAGTTTTCAAGCTCTAAGTAAATATAAATATCACCAGACTGGTGTTTGTATTATGTCTGTGCTGTGAAGATAAGTACCAAATGTTATAACCAATGATGTAAGAGAAAATTTGATTAGTCGTTAATTAACGTCTTTCTCGGCAGAAGAGATAATTATTTAACTTAAATATTTTTGGTGAGATAGAGTCACCTGCCATAAAGTGAAAAATCTTTTTCAAAGGTACCAGTTCAAAGATGATGAGATGGAGGATTAGGAAAGGTCTATTGTAGCCTAAAATATGAGATACATGGCCCATAGGTAGGATTCTTTACCGAAAACTTCAAATGAGATGCGGGCCATTTCATTTGTCAATAATATTGATTTTGTTAAGATTCTCAAGTGCCAGAGGCAAGTTGTGTAGATTCTAGCATAGCTTGCTTGAAATATGAATTTGTCTAAAATATTCCCAAGAATATACTAAATAATCGATATGCAGCGTTTAGAGTCCTCGCATTCTATTTATATATTTTATAGGTACTATGTTTATTGACTCTGAATATCAATTCGGTAATCCAGTCATATTATATGGTATGTATTTCACTTGATCTCAATGTAAAATTAAATCAATTTGGACGAGAGTATTTACATGAGGATATATGCTCGAATATGTTTTAACCGTGTCACCGGTTGTCGAATATTGAATGCATCTATGCTGGGTCATAGATCTGTTGCGTCGGTCAAACTGATAGCAAAGTGTTATTCAATCTAGCACGTATGGTATCTTGATATATCTCAGGGGGCACAATATGCTTATGAGCCTTTCTACTATAGGTACACACTGTGTGAAACTTTGTGGGAGGGGCTAGACATCAAGTCGAGCTCAGTGTTAAACAGGTACTTAATTTATAACCTCTGAAAAAATTACAGGTAAGGCCGACCTCGGCGGAATTTGAACTAAGAAAGTAAAGCTGGAAATAATGCTACGAATCATTTTGTTCTGCGTGCTACCTGCCATTAGGATATTAATAACAAATACACGCAAATTGTCATAATAAGCCTGTCGTGACACAACAAGATCTCATCATGAATCGTTCAAATCAAATACAAGAATGAAATATACTGTATCACTGTCTATTATCGGAATTCTAAGTTATAATCCGAACACAATATGATATTTCACAGATAACCGTCAAACATAGATACAAATGAGTACTTCACATATATATGTCTACATATAAATATATATACCTATATGCTTATATATACATACATATGTATATGTGTGTGTGAGCGTGTGTGTACGCGCACATACACACACATGCCTGTCTGCTTATGTAGACATACATACATTCACACACACACACGCACACACGCACACGCACACGCACACGCGCACACACACACACACACACATATTGATAGAGGACTGTAAGCTTGTGTTTGCGTGTGTGTATGTAAACATGCAGTTGAATTCTATGTATTGTTCCAATTTACGATCAGCCGTTCACAAGTTATATATCAACCAGTGCCCAAAATAGGAGAACTGCACGGTCTAATAAAAATGTTATATGTTTTTGTTAGCACGAATTGGGTGCTCTCAGGTTTGTGCATTTATTTATGAAAATATATATATATATATATATATATATATACATACATATATATATA
>NC_068982.1:160372173-160375373 GCF_001194135.2 Octopus bimaculoides
ATATATGTACAGATATATAAAACTTAGAAATTTTTAGTAATCCATGATAAAGACGAGAATTTTATTTCCTCGTTGCTGTTGCTGTTGTTCTTTTATGTGTGCATGTACGTATGTATGTGTGTACATATATTTCTGATGACAATAAAAAACTATAGTTTTCTGATTTATGTTTATTAGTAGGGACCTGGCAGCAGTGAATTTATTAAACTATGAAAGATGAAAATAAGTAATAGTCTCTGTTGAGAATTGAACACATAAGTAAGGTTCGCATTTGATATCAAGAACAATAATGTTTAGTATGTTCCCATTTGCACATAATAACTGCTGTGTATAAAATCGATGTATTGAATCTAGTTTTGTCCCGCACCATAGATCACCCAGTTTGTATTCAGCCGCACCGATAAAACATCACAGTCTCTTTTGTGTTTGTAAGATTTGAAAATGCACGATCTTTACAAATTTACTGACCATTTAGGTTGATCGCTCCTTGTTAAATAGAAACCAATGTATTGAATCCATCCCATAAACTTTATATCCCCCAAAGAGTGGGAGTATTTGACTAAGATTAAATCATTTATGGCCTCTGATTTAAAGATTATATCTCTGTTTGGTAAAAGATCACTCCAATGCACCATTCTTGCATATCATGTATTCTGCCTACCCACTGAAGTGTTAAGACACATTTAGCAACTATTTTCGACTTAAGATAATTGTAATGTAAGAAGAAATCTTATTTTCTGCTTTTCACACAGCGTAATCTACCTCTACTCATTGATTTTCTATTTTGCTGCAAAAAATATGTGTAAATATATAATAAAAAATATCGAATTTACTGTCCTTCGGAAAAATAGATTTTTTCGTGGAGCATGAAACGTTATAGTCGGCAAGAATGTTAACTGTTACCAAGTTAGTGATCATAATGTAATATATTATACCGCTCCAGCTTTGTCGTACATAATATATGGCTCTTCTACATTCTGTCGTATCAGATAAAACGGTTGCGTGAATCTCCTGTATGCCAGAACTGTGTCAATGTCATGCGATCTACCTGCTGTATTAGATATAAATCAGTCGAAGTTGAGCTATTTCACCTAGCAATAGATCAGACGTCATTCTATATATAATTAAGACTGACTCCACTCATGTATATAACGTCCTAAAGAAATATAATGTAAACAAATTTATGGGTAATGGTATACGTGAGCGAAGTACAGCACTTACTGTGATTTAAATCCATTTTATAATTTTAAACAATGATTTATGGTTACTAGGCGCTATCATTTGATTTGGACATTGCACTAAAATTCAAGTCTATATTAAATCATTCTCAATCTACTAAGCAATTTTGAGATTCGAAGATCTAAATATAGTGTGTGTCGTGAAGGAAGTGCCGTGGCAAATATTCTTGGATTATTTAGCTTACTATAGATTTTCATACATCATAAATATAAAAAGCAGAAATAATACATTTGAATGTAAATAGGAATTCAATGTTGTTACCGAGTCTTTTCCACAGCGTAGCAAGCCCCTCCATATTAGCGAAGCGTATCAGTCGCTCGCATGAATCACTGCAACGATGATATTCATCTCGAGCCTGTATAAAGTGCATTTATAACCCGACAGGTTAATGAAGAGATTCTATTTTGATTAAATCCAGGGTTTAATAACTTCTAATGGTATGTATACATTTAGTATGATATAGAGACGGCAATTTTTATTTAATACTAATTCACCAGCATATAGCATGTTTTCCATACATATTTGAACCATTGTGGGTTAAGGCTGTTGGTGGTGGTGGGGAAAGATTGGACAAATGCTTTATAAAATTAGTGTGACAGAATAGTAGACAAAGAGAGGAAATAAATAAGTAGGATAGTGAGGAGGGGGGGTAAAAGTGAAACTACGGTTAAGGGGAGACTACCATAGTCCACCCATAACGGTATAAAGTATTTGTCCAACCTTTTTCCCCCCTCAACCGCCTTAACCCACAATGGTCCAAATAGGGACCTCTCTAGGTTTTAATGACACTGTCGGCGATGTTCATTCCTTCACACGGTGCTTGTTTATATGTTTGTTTTATTTACAATGTCCTAAGCGGTTTTGGGCCACTTATAACATATATTACTTCTCCATACTTCTGCTTTTTATTTACTTTTTTAAAATATCATCTACCCGTATAACGGTATTAATAGCTTGCCTTTTTATTTTAAATTTAACAGAACAATTATATCGAAAGCTGGACTTAGGTTGGTCTTTACAACATATCAGAAAGTAAATAATTGTAATTGATAGATGCGCATTTTATTAGTATAAGCTATTAATTAGTCTTATTAATATAATCTTAAACACTATTATGATTACTTCTAAACGTAATGGCACTATCACTCCCTCCTTTTCTTGACCTATTGGCATATCCCGTTATGGTAAAGTATTTATGTTAGTTTTTTACTATTCATGCACATCGTTACCCCTAATGAAAGATTAACCCACCAAATAACATTTCTAGTCATTTACTCAACGTCCTGAGTTGTTACACTACAACAAGGTACGATTTAAATATATCAAGCCTCCATTTTTCTTCTCGAGGCCCTACCTTTCTTCGTTTCTTTTCTTTTTTGCATTTTCTACACTCTGATGAAGCTCCATGTTCTAGATCAGAAGTGTTACAATATATGACGAATATTATTCTCTGAATTTTCTAGGACAACAGCGTAGGGTATTGGAAGTAGAAACGGCTGTTAGATAGGGTAAAGTTTTGTATTAAAAAATAATAATCGATGTTAGTCAATTGTTGTTGATCAAGATTTCTCCATTTTCTGCTTAATTGATATTGTTATTATTATTATTAATATTATTATTATTATTGTTCAGTAGTTTTATTTTTATAACATGCTTTCACTTCACTACCGAGCGCAGCTTTGTGTGCCTTGGGTATGTGCTGTGGTTTGCTGTGATGCTCTTATGGTTACTGTATTGAAAGTGTTTTGCGTAGGATGTGTGCAGTGCCCATTAGTGCAATGTTCTGTATGTTATATATATTTGTAAGTCCTGGTGTTTATGTGATGTATTTGTCTGAATATTTTTTTTATTATACCTAAGGCACCTACTATGATAGGAATTGTTTCTGTTTTTAGATTCCATATTCGAGTTACCTCTATTTCCAGGTCTTTGTATTTTGAAAGTTTTTCCATTTCTTTTAG
>NC_068982.1:160375424-160379561 GCF_001194135.2 Octopus bimaculoides
CCTTTCTCATTTTCTGTGACCTTTTCTGGCGTGTGTTTATACCATCTTTTTTCTGTTGTTATTCCATAGTGTTGGCATAGCTTCCAGTGTATATAGGTCCCAGCTCTGTCGTGTCTGTGAATATATTCCTTCTTAGCCAGGACTGGGCAGCCAGAGATAATATGATTTATTATTTCTTGTCCATCTCCACATATTCTACAGTTACTTGTTATGTTTCTTTTCATTATATGTTTTTGGTAATTTCTGATCATTATTATTATTATTATTATTATTATTATTATTATTATTATTATTATTATTATTATTATTATTATTATTATCATTAATAATAATAATAATAATAATAATAATAATAATAATAATAATAATAATAATAATAACGTTAGCTGGCTGAATTGTTATCACGCCTGGTAAAGTGATTAGCAGCATTTCATCCATTTTTATGTCTGAACTGATATACAGCCGTGACAGACTTTGTCATTTATCCCTTCGAGTTCGATAACTTAAATGCCAGTCAAGAACTGAGGTGAATGTAATCGACTTACCCCTCCCCTCAAAATCTGCTGGCTCTGAGCCCAAATTTGAAACCATTATTGTTTTATGCTTTCAGTAGAGTGTTACTTTATTAATTATTTAAAAAGCAATAGCATAAATATCAAGAATAATAAATGCTTAAAATTTTGGCTTAAGGCCAACAATAACGATAATATTCCTTTCTAATATAGGCACAAGGCCTGAAATTTTTGGGAGGGGGTTAGTTAATTAGGTCAACTACAGCGACCAACTGGTATTTTTTCATCGGCCGTGAAATTATGAAAAGCAGGGCAGAGCTCAGCGGAATGCATCAACAATAAGATACAATTATTATTTTGACTGCCTTAACTCTCGTGAGTTCATCTACAGTTTCACAGGGTTTTCTTGGCTTGTGGTGTGCCCAAGTAAAGAAAACAATCTCCTCGCCTACTATCTGCAGTGAGGTTTCGTTTTTAGTCGCAGACAGCTTGCGTTCTGGATGTTGTGTTGACATCATCCATTCAAATGGTGAGATTTCCTCTATTTTATCTAGCAATGGGAGGTTGCCACTGTCACGTGTACCACTGGGGTATAAAGCAAGAATAGAATGAATGCCATGACGTGTAACGGTGGTGGTGCTGGTGGAGCTTATACGTAACTCATTTATTTAGAGCAGTGAAAAAAAGAAGTACGGACGCCGAAAAATAAATTTAAATGAAAGAAAAGAGAGGAGAAATATAAATAGCGGAGCATAAATAGGAGTGAAAGATGAGAGAAAGTAATAACTTAATGTAGAACGAGAATATGGGAAAATGCATTTAAACTGACAAATCATTATTGTGAATTAATTCTTCCTCAGGCTTCATAGAGACAGAGAAGAAACATATAGTCTATAAATAGAAGAAAATGATGTGACATAAATAAGAATGAAATGATACAAGCAGAGCACAATTAATATAGATGGGTAGCAGATTAAAATAATTTACACAGGCAACTATTATCATTATCATCAATATCAATGTTAATAGTTATTTCTACTATAGAGACAATACCAGAAATTTTGTAGGCAAAGGACCAGCAATCAGCCGGTACTTATTTTATCGACCCCGAAAGAATGAATGACAAATTTGTCCTCGGTAAAATTTGAACTGGGAACATAAATCCAGAAGAAATACCGCTAAACATTTGTTTCGGTCTTATTAACTACTACCTGCAACTCAGCGTCTTGCTAACAATATCAATAATAATTTCTTCATTAGACGATCGAGCTCACACAAAAACAAGTACAAAACCGTAGAAAATAGGAAATTGGAATTATGTGCAAATAAAATCCAGAAACGGCAAAGTACAAGGTGCATTCCAATTTTCTTAGAAGAGATATTAATTTCAAAGAAGTACAAAACGTTATCTAGCAATGTGAGGGTAGAATCAATGCCACGACGTGCACAGTTGTCACACCAACTCAGAATTGATTGTCATTATAGACACACGACAGTCTTCATTCAGAAAATTTCGAAAGTTTTCAACTTGTTCTGATGATCTAACTTTCCTCTTCTCCTCGCAAACACACCTCTCGTCATCTCTCACCTCCTCTATACATTGCTTGAACTTCTTGTGCTAAAGGAAAACATTAACCCACAAGCAATCTGGTGCATTTCATAAGTTTCCGTTGTTTTTTCGCTCAGTTTCACACAAAATTTTATTGCATAACGAGCTTCCAAACGTTCTGACTGTATTATGTAAACCAGTCAGCTGTGACTAGCAATGTTTAACAGGATGGGTTCAATGTACCGTTACAGCCGTCTCTTTCTACCTGGAATAACAAAAGATGGCGGTCAGATTACTAGAGGTATAGTAATTATATACTAAAACTGCAATAATCTAGTAGTTTTATCTACGTTTCCTAAGAAAAGTCTCTTATCATTTGGAATGTACGTCATAAGAATAAATTTTTATATAAATTCCTCAATATGAGACTGATCTTTAACGGATACTTATGGACGCCTCCAAAAAGCATACTAATCCTGACTTGGTTTGCCTCACTTATTTACCTTTCATGAAACTAAAACGTGGTGATGGTCTGATCGAAGAGGAACGACTCCAGCTCTTTGCATCTAGTCCACCAAATAGCAGCTTGCGCCATGGCTAGTGGACAGGTACGAGAAACTAGATGGTATAATACCAAAAGTGAATAAAGGTTACATGAATGAACTATGGGGCATGGGAAATCATGCAGACCAGTAGATTAAGCTATTGCCCAGATATGATTGTCAAGATTGCAAGCAAGACAATAGTCTCCTAATATCCATTTCAAATATAATGGATAGAAATGAAGATTCTATGACAATATTTATGTATGGAAAGTTCAGTGTAGGGTAGAGGACGGAAGGGATTATTAATAGTTTGCAAAAACGTAATTAAATACCAAGGACATGCAATAATACACAGGATACACAAAAGAACGCAAATACACATTGTTAATATATTAGACACATGTTAATATATTCAATGCAGTGAGAATACAGTAGCATAACTATCCAATGAAGATGGTTACACGTCGTTGACCCACAAAATACAAATATGAGTTAAACACCGCTAAAAATCAAATCCTTGTTATAGAAAAGAAGGCGGAAAATATGGCCCTTGATTCTTTGCAGCTAAGTAAAAATTGGATCTGTAAGGCTGCAACACGTTTGCTTGAAGGTCTTCTGGGACAAGCCTCAGCTGGGGTCAACAACAACAACAACAATAGTGGAAAGAAGCTATCAAAACTAAGGTGTATGGTTTTTAACTGTAGCGCAATAATACCATTGTACACAACACATACACCGAGACACACGCACGCACACACACACATGCATATATATATGCATACACGTATACACACATACACGCATATATACATATACATATTCACACATACACACACACATGTATATGTAAATATATATATGTATGGATATCACGGCTGAAGTTGTCCATTACATTGATTCCGCCATGGCCTTCGGCGCAGTATTATTCCATTTCTGCTAACGTATATATACTTTAAATGTGTCTGCAACGTATCGAACATCAAACTAAGATTACGATTGTTACATGTCATGAATTTTATATTATTAAGCTAAATTACATTATGTCTTTGTTTTTATCCTTTATAACATATGGTGTATGCTCTTTCCAGTTTGTTACGTGACACATCGTTTTCTTTGATGAAGTTTCTTCGAAGACTGTTCATTTTCCCATTACTGTCATTTCTAATATTCTCTTCATTGATATCATTTTCACTGGTTTGCCCCTTCACTATCAACGCAGTCTCGTTTTGCATCAACATATTAAGAAATTCTTTCCCACTCTGTCTGATTGTCTGATTGTCTGTTTGTCTCTCTCTCTCTCTCTCTTTCTCTCTCTATCTCTCTCTCTATCTCTCTGTCTCTCTCTCTCTCTTTCGCTCTCTCTTTCTTTCTTCCTCTCTCTCTCTCTCTCTTTAAGTATGCTTTCACTCCCTGCCTCTGTCCTAATGATGATTTCACTTTAGATATTTTGTATAAATACAGCTATGTGGTGTATGTGTGTGTGTGTGTGTGTGTGTGTGTGTGCATGCGTATATATATATATACATATATA
>NC_068982.1:160379639-160383420 GCF_001194135.2 Octopus bimaculoides
ATATATATATATATATATATATATATACACACATATACATATATATGTGTATATATGTATACATGTATGTTTGTGTGTATGTATGTATGTATGTATGTATGTATAAAGGTATGCATAAACCCAAAGACGCAGGCACAAACATACAATGTGAAAGAAAGAAGAGTGAAAAAGAGTCAGTGTGAAAGAAAGACGCGAACATAATGTAGTCCATTTGTGATGCTTAGCAATTTTTTGCTGAAGTTGGGTATTCAGTTTGCGGAACTGTACTGATGTATATTTCAGACGATTTTCATTGTTAATCGATGATTTACTTTTCATTATATTTCCACCAAATTCTGATGATATGGAAATTTATATACATAAACTGTATCTCACACAAATATATTTTATGCCTCAGCATCGATATATATATATATATATATATATATATATATATATATATATATATATATATATAACATATGAATGTGTACACACATATATATATATATATACACGTACAAACTTATATGCATACGACCACACACACTCTTTCTCTTTCTCCTACACACACATATATTAAGCAATACTCAATTAACTTTGAAGTCATTGTGTCTAGTAGTTCAACTCATATCGGCAATAATAGGTTGTCTGCTAATGTGGTGGGGCATAATATTTCAAATGCGATTACTATGAAACAGCTCTATTCTACAGGAGTCATTTGATCCATATGGAAAATAAATGGAAATATTCGCAATGTATGAATATCAATTACGCTAGCTTTAACACTGAGGTGGGGAAGAGCGGAGATATTTGGCTATTTGATATGTATTAAAGGCATGAATATAGTTTAAATATGAAAAGACATTTACCTTTGAATGTCGATTGTTTTAGAAATTAATATTGTGTTAGCAGCATAGATTTATGCTTAATAGAAAATTCATAATCTAAAGTGAATTATGTTTTAACTCCTACGTTGTTTTTTGTTTTAATATTTAGTCAGTCAAGCAGGGAAGCTTCCACATTGTATTTTCCATTGTAATGAAAAAAAAATTGTTAGCAGAAAGGAGAAAGACGAGAGACCCTGTAGAGATGCTTGTTCTTCTCAGCTAAAGGATTAAGCGGTAGTGTTCGACCTAGATCAGATGAGATTTGTGAGAAGATTAGAAAGAATTTGTATGCGTTTTCTTCGAAAATATAACGGTTTATTTAGACAAATAAACGTGGGTTACGAGGGTCGGCTGAAAAGTTTATAGGCTGATCAAGGTACTTCCATGAAATGTTATCAAATGGGGTTTATTTTTTAACATAGTCCTCCTTGTGGTCAACATACTTCTTCTATCGGTGTTGGTGAAGAAAGTCATCAACAACAACAAATATGACATCACTGCGATACAGGTTCCCAGCCAAATGTGTTTTTCATGTTTGAGAACAGATGATAGTCAGATGGCGTCATATCAGGAGAATAGGGAGGGTGAACAATCATTTCAAAGTAACAGCCATGCAAAGCAGCCATTGCAATTAAGGACCTGTGCACTGGAGAATTGTCCTGATGAAACAAAACCGCTTTCGTCAGTTTTCTTGAGTTTGGCCTTCATACGTTTCGTAACTTCTCCAGCAAGTTGGCATTGATGTTGTGACTCTTTTAAAGGTTCAATAAACAGAATGATTTTGCAGCTCCATAAACCGATGCCTTCCCTGCAGATGAAACAATTTGGAACAGGTAAAGAGGAGCGTTTCCAATGCATGGATTGTCTCTTTGTATCCGGCTCACCGTGACAAAGCCAACACTTAACCTCAGTTAGGAAACGTTGAAGGAAACTAGGTAGATCTGCCTCAAATAACAGCTGATTTTCCCGTTATATAATCACCTTGGTGCACTTTAATCAGGTGTCAGAGGACGTGGCAGCCATCGAGCAGAAACCTTTGTCATGCCAAGTTCATTGTGCAGAGTATCCTTAACTCTCTATCGAGATACGCCAACAGCGTTGGCTATTTGATTTAAAGTCAATAACCATGAGGTGAACCTGGTCAATATTCCCCTCTGTTGTGGCAGTTGCAGGACTTCCGGACCTTGTATCATCTTTAAGAATCTCCCTTCGAAATTCGGCTACCTACTTTTGCACTGTTGATAGAAAGTCAACAACAGATATGACAACGTGATAGAGTTGGAGCGTCATCCTTTGTGTAGCAACCGTGTCAGTATGAAAATACTTGTGGGCTAAACACGTTTCCTGCACATACTTGATAACACCATGATGCCACATTTTGTCCATTTTCAAGAGAAGTCGCTACAGTCAGATGCGAGTTTACCTGAAAAAGAAAACAACAAAAACATGAAGTTATTAATAGGAAGAGTTGAAATTAAAGCATGTAAAATTTGACAACTCTAGCATCACTCCTTCATAGTCAGCTGATGTACTTTTCAGTCTACCCTCGTATAAATTAGTGATTGTATGTTTATATTATGAAGAAAACCATGCAGTCCTCATCTCACGAACTGTTTTAGATATTACTATTTTATTCCATTTTACCCCACGTTATTTGTTTTAAATTACAGCGAAAGTTAAATGTGTATATACGTTTGCTCGTTTGAAAAGAATACAAAGACATAATTGAACTGATCATTACCTTCTATAACACTAGATTGTTATACAAAACGTTTCCTGAAATATTCAAAGATTTATGTATTATTGTAAGTTTATTTTTTCGTATTTGTCTGTAAGTTGCTTTGAAATCTAAGTTATATTCATCTGTGAAGAAAATACGATAATACAGATGTTTTCTTGTTTTAACGTTTCGTCTGATATATTTAAAAAATGTATATATTTGATTGTATTGAACACATGCTTAAAATAATACTAACTATACTTGGAGAGCAATACACACAAATAAACCTAAGACATATACTGGCGTAATGCTTGTATCTCTGGTTGTCTAAGAGTTCATGAGTTGATGCAAGTGTTGGTTTGATGTTTAGCCACATGTCAATCTGGAACAAGCAGTAACATGATGAAAATAGGTTCAGCTTTCATTCCCTAATATTACACTTAAGACATTAAGTAGCAATTTAAATTTCATCGACAAATTTTTTTCATATGTTTTTTTTTTTTAATTCTACTAATAAACACCTTTATTCGATGAAAAGAATCGTATATAAATATGTTAATGCATTAAACAAAGACACTTTTCATAAATGTTGAGATGATGGTGAATGTAATTGGCTGTCTAATGGTAGAGCTATTGTCTTTCATGCTCGTTTTTGTTGTATTGTCTGATACCTGCATGTAAGGATAGACTGATGATTGAATTCCATCTCACATTTATCAATTTTATTTGTTTCCTTTGATAAAATAGAACCAGAATTATATCATGTAATGGGTTCTTCCTTCATAGACAGTAGGGTTTGTTATAATCCCTATACTTATGTATGTCATCAATAAAAGTAATAAATATACGTAGAATATCTAAATGAATATATACATGCTTGTGTATTGTGCTGGTGTGCGAATTCATATATATATATATATATATATATATATATATATATGTGTGTGTGTGTGTGTGTGTATATATAGTGTAGTATATTGCCACTTAAGTGTGGCTGACCCCTAAGGGTGGATGTTACTGTTGCTTTTAGCCCCAGGAGGACATCTCCTCCAGTTGGCTTATCGACACACGATTGTGTCCTGTTTGCCAAGGGAAGTTATCCCTCTCACCATGATCTGTAGCACGAACGGATCCGGATTTCAGGGTTATTTCCCTTCGTCGACGTTCGACAGCCACTGACCTTGGTGAGAGA
>NC_068982.1:160383652-160387386 GCF_001194135.2 Octopus bimaculoides
CCTTCGTCGGCGTTCGACAGCCACTGACCTTGGTTAGAGAGACAAAATCCTGGCAATCTTATATCTACTTTTCCAGTGAAATTCTTCACTGATATCGAAAAGGTGAAAACAAGCAATGTTAATTCTCTAAATGAAGTATTAACAATAACTGCACGATAAAGTGTAGTATATTGCTACAGATCATGGTGAGAGGGATAACTTCCCTTGCCACACTTAAGTGGCAATATACTACACTTTATCGTGCAGTTATTGTTAATACTTCATTTAGAGAATTAACATTGCTTGTTTTCACCTTTTCGATATCAGTGAAGAATTTCACTGGAAAAGTAGATATAAGATTGCCAGGATTTTGTCTCTCTCACCAAGGTAAAGGATATAAATTTTTTTTTTTTAATATAAGACAATGAATTGATGCTGAGCCAAAGACGTGATATGTTGAAAGGTAGATGTGAAGTAATGTAGCAGGGAATTGATTTCCCAAAAGAGTGACTTATAAAAGAAAAGCATGCCAAGTATGGGAGAAAACCTAATCTATATGGTAAAATGCGTTTATGTACCTGTGAAGTAGATTTTTGCGTGTATGACAAACGTGGATGGTGAAATTATATATGTGCATGTGTTAAGAAATCGGAAAGAAGTTTAGGCGTTACGTTGTAAGCGAATATATGTGGTGGTGCTGGTGGTGGTGGGTGTGGTGGTTATCCGTTGTTTGATGATCAGGAATCAGTTGCTCGATCAAATGAATTATCTCCTTCTGAAGTTATATATAAATGGTTGAGAATTCTGCAGACATGTGTATACTTCACGTAATTCTCAGGCATGACCATCATAATATAGGGTACGATAAAGTTGTACCATAAATTATAGGTTAAATCCACTCGATGAGCTTCTCTTCAGTTTCCATCTCCCCAATTTTACGCACAAGTGATGGTTTTACTTGAGGTTATAGAAAAGGAAATTTTCTTCAAGTTGCCATGTAGTAGTATCGAACACGTGGCTGGCTTCACATTTGCAAAGCGAACTGCTTTTCTATTTGCTTATACTAGGAAAGTGTTATGTATATGACGAGTAAAGCAAATTATTTGTTGATGGTATGTGCAAGTCATCAAGGGTGGAAATTGATTCTGCCCATGTCAGGAAGAGTGGTCATGTTTTCGAATTAAGATATGTGGAAATTATGTGCGCGAGCAAAAATATAACCCAATATGTGAGCAATGCGGAGTTCGAATACGTGCAGTATGAGAAATGCATGCTTTTCAGGTGTTATATAGTACGGCATTGGAATGTGGTAAATGGATGTGTATAAATAAATGGGTAGCGACTGTAGATTGTAAAGTGCGTGCGCGCGACTTTGTGTATTCAAAACAAATTACAAATCACAAACGGAATACGACAATGTGATAGGTTTTTCAAGAAAGTTGGCAAATACAAAACAGACGCCTCAGTTGTGAGAAGAGAATAGAAAATACTCAAATTAGGAAGCAAAAATCGAAAATTGGTGAATAATGTGACTATATAAAACTATGATAAATAATGACAACAAAAACCATGACAAGTGAAATACCCAGAGAAATTGATGGAGTTAGAAATGGAGAAAAACAAAATCATAACACCGGCTGAGATTTGCAGTCATTAAAGCTGAAATTGAAGGGTTCCTGAATACTACATATGATCGAACCATTACGTCTAGTAAACATGTAATCAAGTAGAAGATATTAAGTAACTGCAGTATATGTGGGGTTTGGCAGGAGACAATTGACGCCATTCTTTTTTCCAAGCATAGCCAATGAACATTCTGTGAACATTTTATGTAAGTGCCTCAGTTTTGAAATGAAAATAACTACACTTTATGGAATACTAAGGGACGCCAGTGAGCTGACGGAAACGTTAGCACGCCGGGCGAAATACTTAGCAGTATTTCGTCAGTCTTTGTGTTCTGAGTTCAAATACCACTGAGGTCGACTTTGCCTTTCATCGTTTTGGGGATCGATAAATTAAGTACCAATTGCGTACTGGGATCGATCTAATCGACTGGATACCTCTCTCAAAATGTTGAGCCTTGTGTCTAGAGTAGAAAAGAATCGTTAGCACGCTGGACAAATTACTTAGCGGTATCTGGCCCATCGTTACGTTCCGAGTTCAAATTCCGCTGAGATCGACTTTGCCTTTCAACCTTTTTGGCGGTTCGATAAATTAAGTACCAGTTGCATACTGGTCGATCTAATCTACTGGACCCCTCCCCCCAAAGTTTCGGGCTTTGTGTCTCGAGTAGAAAAGTATCGTTAGCACGCTGGACGAGTTCAAATTCCGCCGAGGTCGACTTTGAATTTCATCCATCTGTAGTCGATAAATTGAAACACTTGGGTCGATGTTATCGACTTGTCCCCTTTCCCCAAATTCCAGGCCTTGTGCTAATGGTAGAAAGGATTATGAAATACTAAGGGAAAGGAGGCATCATGCACACATACATGCATACAGTACACACACACACAGATAGACACAAGCACAAACAATACACACACAGAGACACATATAATACGCACACACAAACATAGACACACACACACACACACACACATATACATTCGCTTGGCCAAAATTCTATTCGGTGTTTTAAGCAAAAGTAAGAAATAATTTGTAAATACAAATTTATTTATTAAATCAATGGTATACTTACCATTTCGCTTCTTGTGGGCAGATCCATTACTCCCTTCTCAGAGAATTTCTTTTCCTTACTGGCAAAAACGCTTTCACGTGAATTTTTACTACTTCTTCAGATTTGAAGGTTTGTCCATTCATTGGATTATGAACTGACTGAAACATGGAAAACTGAGGCGAATATGAAGGGTGCGACCAAACCTCAGAATTAAGACTCAGTAATTGCTGCCGCCACTGCAAAGTGGTGTATTCTAAGCTTCTAATGTATCACCGCTTTTAGTTTGTTCAACTGTTCACAATACACATCCGAACTGATGGTCCTGCCCGAGAGAAGCTCGTAAAATTTCCGATCCAACAAAATTGAAACCATAACCTTCTTCGGGTCAAGTGCTGTTTAAGATGTTGTCTGTGTTTTTTTTTTGTTTGTTTGTTTTTTGCCACGTATTCCCTACGATAATTAGCGCTTCATACTGTTATAGACGATCAATTTAACTTCCAGTGTCACTATCCTCTTCAAAAGAGGACAATTTTCTCCGAATTTCTGCAACGAATCGCAGAAGGTTAGCCACGTTTGGGAAGGTTAGCCACGTGCAAATCATTTAGAACACAAACATCAAACCTGCTGACGAAAGCAAGTTAATGCAGATGGCTTTCAACATTCGATTTGGATATTTGAGGAATATCCGCAATGCTGCCGGTCGTATAACGTGCTTTGGTGTCGCTGCTAATATCAAACCACGAACTAGAGCGAGATGCATCATGTGATGAAAAATTTCTCAATCGAAACTGAAAAGCCACTTCAGGCACAGACCCTCTCTAAACGTGGCGATCTTTTTTGCAGATTTCTGCCGTCATCTTGCCATATATTTAAATAAGTAAATAAAAAGCACGTGGTATCGCAAATGTTGGTTTTGGTTCGCCTTTACACGTTGATCACAAGCACACAAAATACATGTTTCGTCGCAATTTCCGTCCGAACGACTCGAAAAGTCAGGTAGGTAACGAGTGCGCATGCGCAAGTGACAAATATATGTATATATATATATATATATATATATATATATATATATATATAT
>NC_068982.1:160388983-160390335 GCF_001194135.2 Octopus bimaculoides
TATATATATATATATATATATACATGTACATGTGAGTGTATGTGTGTGTGTTTATATATATATACATACACACATTAGCATAAATGATCATTCAGTTATTTCATTTTATATGACTTTCTACCATTACATACATATATTTTTATTTATTGCTTTTTTTGACATATATTAATATTTAATCCATATAAGGTTAACTTATTTAATTTCATCTAATTGTATCCATTAGTAAACAGATAAATTTATTATAGATAAATAATTTATATTTTAAGATTTATATTAACGATAAAGTTTTTATATTAACTCCCAATAAGATATTTGAACGAAATAACGGGTCCATAAACTATTCCATTGAGCCTTTTTTTTATTAAACGCGAATGAATGACATAATACACACGGTACTCGTCAAATAGATACGTATTACGTATTTTCTAGGTACATATACAATCGAACTGATAAAGATTTTGAGATTTCTATATATTCTACTTTAATGTAAAATATAGGATATTAATTTATCTTAATTTTTAATTTACTCTATTTAACCTAATTCGCTTTATTTTTTAATTATATTTCATATTTTATCTCATTCTATTTTCGTTTTTACCCACTTTTAGAGCAAATTCAGAAAAAATATACGAAAGTATGTACACTTAGAACATTTAACTGATGCTTTAACATAAATATATATGATATATACGCCTACTGTATACATGTGTATATAGGTCTATGCGTGTATGTATATCAACTTGAATAATACTTCTATTAACGAATCGAATATTCAATTTTGAGTTGATACTACGAAATATAAACGATCAAATTTGATTAAATAAGATTCGATGAACACGTGTACATGTATATTTACTAGTGACGACTAGCAAGACAATGAAAATTATTATATTATTATAACGGTCTATTTACATATTTATTTATTTACGTTATTTTTCATTTTGTTATTTTATTTACTTTATTTTATTACATAATTATTTTCCCATTAAAATATAGCAATATTTTAAATATTCATATTATTCATATATAGTTTTTTAAATAAGTTTATTGTATTTCATTTTATTTTTCATATTTGTTTTTACATAAGACATTTATTTCCTTACCAAATACATGTACACTATATAAATGAAATATCTTAAACTTCATAAGTTATGAATTGGAATTTCTACAAGTAAGATGTAACTTATATTATTATGAAAACAAAAAAACTTACAACTTAAATTTTAATTTTTCCAAAATTTAATTGTATTCCATACTTACAGTTGAAAAGGTGTCAATGACAGAAACCGGTACCGAAATGTTTTTTTATAAAATTATTCTAGCATTTTCTACCTTGACTTTTTACCATATAT
>NC_068982.1:160391208-160393232 GCF_001194135.2 Octopus bimaculoides
TATATATATATATATATATATATATATATATATATATATATATATGTATGTATGTATATATACATTGGGTCATCCCATAGATAATGCAGTTTCTTATACTCCTATTTTTTTTTAATCAAGATAAACGAAATTCTTCATTTTCTACAATGCTATTCCATCTATGTGGTAGATTTGCAAGGTCCCTCTTCCAAACATTACTTGTCCGTGACAAAAATACTCCTCCAGTACTGTTCTGACCTTGTCAACAGAAATCATAATTTTTACGTGTAAGATATTTAGAAGACTGCAGTCCAACTTATAAGGTGAGTGGGGCATTGTTTCCCATTAAAACTGCTTCAGCCTTTGGAATGTCATCCTCTCTGTATGTGGCCGAGCATTATCCTGCAAGAAGAAAGCCTTCCGTCTTGAAACCAAAGATGGTGGGGTTTTTTCTAGTGCTGACTTAAGCCGCTCAAGCTGCTCGCAGTAGATCTTTTTTATCGTTTGCGTTGGATAAAAGTTCAATGGGGACTAAACCTTTCGTACCCTACCAAACAGATAACAACACCTTACGTGAGTGAAAGCTTCGTTAGCCAGGAGTGCTGGTGTTTCTCCTTTCCCTCTTCATTGACTTAGGTGCTTAACATCTTTATAGATAATCCGTTTCTCGTCACCAGTCACTATTCGGTCCAAAGACAGTTTATTCATGAGACGTGACAGCAAAGAAGAGCACACATTCACTCTATGCTTGCGATTAACCTGGGAAAGATTGTGAAGAACTCTTTGACCCAATTTGCTGACTTACTGATTGTACGGCGATATCGTTGAATGGTTGAATGACCAGATCGAAGTTTCTCTGATAATTCTTCAACAGTTACGATGGGATCTTGTTCCACCAGGGTTTGCAGGATGTCCTCATCGAGCTCTACTGATCTTCCAGGATGAAGCTCGTCTCTTAGTCTTGTAGTTTCCGACTGTAGTTTCCAGCTCGAAATTTCTGGAGTCAACGTTAACACTGGCTTACGCTAATTGTTCGATACACATATGCGGCATTAATATCTCTCGCACTTTCCGTTGCATTGTTGCCCATATTGAAATTTTAAAGCAAAATATGCCGGATATTCTCCTTTGTCATTTCCATCATAGCGTTGAAAAAATAACTGCTAAAATCGAACTGCGCTCTTCAAAACTTGCACTAATAAGAAGTTCAAGGTAAGCTTACAACTGCGTTTATAGCAAGTGTATGCAGGTAGTTAATCCTGCCCTACTCCGTCTTTCAATTCATACAATTGAAAAAAGCATATATTTATGGGATGAGTCTATATATATATACACCCACATGTTTATATACATATATATTTTTGCGTGGTGAATGTGTGCGCATAGTTTCACCTTAATGTTGCTCCTGCTGATCCATGATCATGTTTTCAGCACAATTTGGTAAATGTTTCTGTTAGTTATAAAATATAGAAATTTAGAAGATATATCCAGTGCGGACATGGAGCCTTTTCGAGTTTTTGTACTCAGAAATTTATAACCGCGCGTAGTCTAATCGTGGCTTGTTGTTCAAATTTCATCTGGGTAAGTGAATGAGCTCCCAATCACTGATAGTCGCGTATAGTCTGCTACTCTTTCGTTGATCAAATCCTATCCCATTATGCTCTTGAATACTTGCACACACAGATATATAGTTGAAATTTACAGAAAAGCAAAAGACGAAGACAGGTGTATAAACAACAAGAAGGTGTATTATTTTAACGCTCGGAATGGCGAGAAAGTCCTTTACGTTTCGAGTCTATGCTCTTCAACAGAAACGGGCACGAGGAAATAGACAGTGAGAGAATAAAATACACACACACACACACACACACACACACACATATATATATATATATAGAGAGAGAGAGAGATATATATATATATACATACATACATACATATATATACGTGTATCTATACATGCATGCACACACACACACACGTACGCTCACACGCACACACACAGACCCGCACACACACGCGCACATACATTTATATACCTATAT
>NC_068982.1:160393623-160403102 GCF_001194135.2 Octopus bimaculoides
AATATATATGTCAGTGTGTTTGTGCGTGTGTGTGTGTGTCTGTATGTGCGTGCGTGCGTGCGTGCGTGTGTGCGTGCGTGCGTGCGTGCGTGCGTGTAAATGAGAAAGAAAAAGGGAATGGAATTCATGAGTCTCTTAAATATCCACTTCGACCAGTTCGTGTCTTCGTGCAACGCTGCTTCACGGAAGAGCTGTTGTATAAACTATTGTTGCGCATTGGTGTCTCATCAGGTGAGCAGTCATGTAAGTCACTGGCTATAGCCAATGACTATATGTTTAAATGAAATGTCTGTGCATGCCACGAATTAACTAGCTGGGCTTTTGATGCGATCTTCACATAAGTGTCTAAGAAATACATGAATGAGGTTGCATCAATAACACTGGGCAACAAAAAGACCTTTTTGTCTGGTGCCTTGAATATTTCAACGAATTCTAAAGTGATTTTACCTGCTAAATTAAAAAAATAACTTCAGATTTTCTCTATCAGGTCTAGTTTTCTGACTAAACCTGATAGAGTAAGTATTTTATTCATATAAAAGGCACATAGTATGAATCAATAAAGAGAGTGTAACACAAACAAAACGAAGTACAAATAAAAATTGAAAATTGAAAATGCACATTGGTTAAAACTTTTGGCAGAAAATTCAAGGAATAAATTTGTGCTTCTTTGCGCACTGTAAATGTTGAGCAATACGAGTATCACGTTTTAAATACCAGAAATAGTCTGCCATCACCACAGTGTCCCTTCATCCTTGGTACCAAGTTTCCATCTCCTTGATGTCTTAATGGAATACTTCGCCTTGTTCATCGCTAACATCTCCGAGGTTTTCAGGAAAACAGTCAAGTTAACGAAAAAGATAATGCATTTTGATGCTGATATTTGCGCCAACACCACGAGAAGTTGCTATCAAGTTGGTCACAATGTCTTTATAGTTTTTACTTTTGTGTTTCCCAAGAAAATTTTGCACTATTTCTGCAAAGGCTAGCTAAGCTGATGCTTCATTTTCGCTCATTACTTTCATGAAATGTGTGTCCTTCAAGAGCTTACGAACCTGTGGTCCATAAAAATTCCCTGCTTTAAGTTTTTCAATCGTCAAGTCTGGAAATACACTGCAGATATACTTGAAGCACTCTCCGTTATTGTCAAGAGCTTTGACGAATTGCTTGATCAATCCGATTTTGATGTGCAATGGGGTGGGGTGAATGATCTTATCTCGCTCAACTAAACGTTCTTCCAATATATTGGCAACTTTAAACGGAGCCATATTTGTTCGAGGCGGCCAGTCTTTCTTAACATAGTGGTTTCCTTGGTCTCTACTGTCGCACATGCAAAAAAGCATGGGTATTTGGCATATTTCTCACGGCTGGCCCGTGAGAGAATTCACCGTCTTTAAGTCAACGCAGACGACCCAGTCATGGTCATGATACAGTATCTTCTGTAAAACCAACTTTACTTCTCATATCTTTCCTTCAGAGTTGTTGAGTAGCCGCGTGGAACAGAGCCATACACATTTCCGTTGTGCAACACTACACATTTTAAACTACGCTTAGAGCTCTCTATGAAAAGACGCCATTGTTCTGATCTGTTTTCCTCAATGTCAAGTTTATCAAGAAGCCCACTGATATCTCTACAGTAGATCATCTCTTCCACTTTTTTGATAAAAGAGAGGAACTCTTCATGCCGACTCCGATAAAATGTTATACAGACACCATTCTCTAGACGATTCTTCTCTTTCAGTCGAGAAGCCAACAGTTCTGCAGAATTTTTGGGGAGGATCAAGTCACGAACTAGATCATTCAACTCTACCTGGAAGAATAGCTGAGGTAAAGTCTCAACTGCGAGGTCTTAATCCCTAATGCCTTCTTCAGGTGATGAATCTTCTTTGGTTGAGGGTAAAGTTATCTGAGGCAAGAACACGAAGCTCTTCACTGTGTCGAACCGATCTAATATCAGAGACAAGATTAGGATAGACAAGTATTTATCGATTTTTACAGTTAATACCCTTCAAATTTAGGTTACAAAAATAGCAGTCGTCCGCGTGATTATAGGGCTCCTGCCATACCATCAGCATAGAACACCTCATACTTTTCCTTGTCCCTTTAGTCCATTGTTGCAAATGTTCTGTACATTGTTTGCAGATAATATGCGGTGCCCAATATTTATCTTGGTCTCCCAGCTTGACCCCAAAATATGCCATATACGCTCTTTCAACAAAATCAGTGATGTTTTTTTCTATTTTTCAAGTAATGTGCGTTCTCCACATAAGAAAACACATTTGAAGAATTAACGCAACACTTTCTTGAAGAGGACATCTTGTTGATTTTCTATTGCTTAGTTCACCAAAATATCTAAAAAGTATGGAAGAAGAAGAAAAAAAGGTAACAAACACTGCGTACTAGACCTACACACATATATAGTGACTATAGGAATGTTCAATAACTTAAAAACTAGATCTGATAGGTCAAAAGGAAGGTTAAATTTGGATTTAGGAGGCCGATTTTATATAGGAATGATGTCTATTTCATACACACCAAAAAACCTTGTAGACCAGTATAATAGCTAAATACATTAAACGCCTCATGATATTGTTTTGCATTACTTCAGATAGAGAAAGTATCATAGAAAGCTAACAGCATGTTAAGTACACGATTATTAATTCAACTTCTTAAAACTTACCAGACTCACGTATAAGTCTTGTGGAATGATATTCCATATAGATGGTCTTAGTTTCTACGCTTGTATTATAGACAACTAGAAACAATACTGCATGAAGAATACATCATTTATTGATTCTGAAAACGTTCATCAATTCAACCTTGAAGAGAGGGAAATTAATTATGAATACATATTGGATAGTAGATAAAGAAACGTAGATAAGAGAAATGGATGAATTACAGACAAGCAAATGAATAGGAATCAGTGAACTAGACAAAGGGCAGCACATACACGTGAACGAATGGGATAGGAAAGAATTCTATAAACGAAGACAGTGAAACAGAAAGACGAAAGGAGAACGATGATGATAGTGATGATAATGAAGACAACGATGGCGATGATAAATCTTGATAGTGGCACTGTGGATAATGATGATATAATGATGATGGTATAAACATGATGGGGAGGGTTGGGGATAATGATGATGATAATGATAAAAATAATGATGATTATAATGATGATGATGATGGTGGTGTTGGTGGTGGTGGTGGTGGTGGTGGTGGTGGTGGTGGTGGTGGTGACGATGATGATGATACATGTTGAAATGTTCAAATACTTATTAAAGTTGTCAAACACATGTTATAGCGTTATTTTTAATAATCAATAATATGTATGGCCCTTTTTAAACGGTGTAAAATATTTGTTAGGATGTGTTTCATTAAATAGATTTCTTACATCATTTAAATGATAAATGATACAACGAATTTAAAAGATTATTCGTCAAAGAAATAAATCAGTATATAAATTGTAAATAGAATTAAGATTCCTTTGACTATATATATCCGAAATGTTATTTCATTGATTCTTGTTACGCAGTGAATGCCGTTAATGAGTTGTAATTCATACATCGTTTTGCAAGTAGGTCTGGAAAGTAATTGAATTAGTTGCTAATTGATATGACAGCATCATAAGCCCAATTACATGATTTTGTTATAATTAAAAAGTAAAATAAAAATTATAGACTGAGATAAATTTATTTCATCTATTTTTACAAACAGAACGAAATAGAGACAAATCAGTTTTTCTAATGAAATTAGCATACGTTGCATAATTGTATTTTTCAAAGAATAACTAAACATGTAAGTTTAATGTCTTAATCGCACATATGAAAATAAACAACCGGATATCTGTATTGATCTAAATGTCTTCTGAAAATGTCTCTGATTAATATATATGAAAATAGGTACAAAATGCAGACTTTTATTAAGGATTTTGAGCATTGAATCTATCATGTCCCAACAGATTTATGATCATATGCATTCTGCCTATAACTATGCCATTGTTTTGGAGGTATATCATACTAAATTATCTAACATGTTATATTTGTAAGAAGCTATGAATTATTTCAAGGAAGGTCGGCTGGTATTTCAAGCATATTACAATGTTAAACAGAGCTCCCTCATCAAGGAACATATGTTAGAAGGTTCAAACAAATTAGCACAAATACTAATAGTTTATTTCATCGAACGATCAATGCAAGCCGATAAAGGGTATTGAAATTCATATCTTGTTCAGACGTAATTAAATACAGCAACAAATTCGCACTACTTTTCTACGCATTCTTCCTATACACTTCCTATGCACGACGTCCGACAAATAATGATATATGGTCTCCTCACATTCGTCTGAAAGACATTAGATCAGCGGGTGACACAACAAATAGTAAATGGATGTATAATTCATTTGATGGCAATGGGAGACCTTTCAACCAAAAGGAACTACAGTCTGATTTAATTGTTAGGATTTGTCTAAGTTTTGGGAAACAGAGCAGTGTTCTTCACATTGCTTTCGCCATCTATATTGTGTAATTACTTCGATGTGCTCGAACGAGCCATTCTTTTTGATTTGCATTCTATTTCAGAAAACACATTTATAACAATCATTTGTGATAAGGTGATATTTCCTGAAAATGTTATTGACTGTAAAGAAACCATTTCGCCGGAAACGTCATTGGAAATAGAACTACTCTGATATTATATTAGATTAAATTCAACTGAGATTAAGACTGATTGGTGTGACTTCAACTAGAAAGAAACAAAAAGTAATTTATCATTCTTTCAGAGCAAAATGATCATGGTTCAGTTTTTGCAAATGCAATTACTCAACATACCAACTCCTTTAATGGGATTCGAGAAATTTAATAGGTTCATGATTAATCTCTTTCCATTTCATGCAAAATACTATAAGACCGCGTGTCTCTTATTCAGCGAAATTGTTCCATGATTATAACAACACATCATTATTTAGAAGAAATACAATTAAAGTTCCATGCTACAAAACATTTTCGATGTAATAACGGAATAATGCATTACTTTATAAACAGCACACACACACACACACACATACACTCTCTCCCTTTTCCTCTCTCCTCTCTCTCTCTCTCTCACCCACACACACAGACATTACTTCGATGTGTACAATATTATTGACAGCGTCTTCGAAATTTCGGCCAGATTGCAATGCAGCAAAATTAATATTGGCTTTATATAGTTTCTCTTAAGTTAAAGATTTCTTTAGGCATGTGATTTCTGTAGAGTAGTAATTAGGTTTCAGGGTAGGTTGTTATAGAGAGGTATTTTGGAGAAATTTTTATCGATTAAATTTGAGGTTATTTTAGTATTTTGCAGATTTTATTCGCGCATATATAACTTTGTAAGCAGGTGTGAATATTTAGACGTATTCATTTTAGTAGGTACGCACAGGATAAGGTAGTAGCTTTAGTTAGTTTTGGTTTAGTTAATTTTGGTTTTATTCTGTTTAATCATTTGCTTTGACAATGTAAAGGTTAAAAATTCAATGTTTATTCCTGTATTTAAGAACTTATTAATTGGATGTATCAACGAGATAAAGTAATTGGCTGGTGGTAATCAAAATTCAGAGTTGCATCGATACACCAAAATTGAAAGCAATCTGAGCAAAATTAAGTGGAGCTCATTTTGCGAATGAGAAAGACTAGATCCGATCATAATAATAATAATAATAATAATAATAATAATAATAATAATAATAATAATAACAATTCAATAGGAAGATTCTTGGCGTGATATGGTGATCTCATATCAAGATTAATAGTGCATGACCTTTCAGGTGGAGTCCAATTATTATTTTCTTCGTGTCGAGTGGCCCATCAATCTCAGAAGGTCCTTGAATAAGGATTGTTTAAGGATGTTGAATGAAACACCTGTGTTGCCAGAGATGAATTATCCAAACTCAAAAGAATTCCTTACAACACATTGCTATGATGCTCCTCAACTACTTCTGGTCGTGATCAGAGATATATATATAGTGAGCCATTAAAGGATATGCTAAACTGGTTAAAGTCAAACAATTGACAAGTATATTTGTGGTATTAAGCAGAATATTTGCTGTAGCCCATCTTTTATACCAAGACAAAACAATGTACGTGATAGCACTTCCAATCAGTTGAGATTAAAAAACAATGAGTGCCATTATTTCTAGTATTGTTATTATTATCAGTTTTATCATCATCCTTGTTGGTGTCGTTATTGTTAGTTTTCATCATCATTCTTCTTCATATTGCTACTTCACTTATTTTATCTAGAATAAATATCTAATAGATATTTATAGTTCCATACCAAAATTACTATACTCACTTGTCCCTGTTGTAACTTGATACGGGCGTCAATACCGCGATATTATCCTATATAAATTATAATTCCTCTTCTCCCTATTCGTTTTCAACTTAACTCTCATAATTTTTCTTCTACCTCTTCTATTTCCTCTTAATATTCGCTTTGTTGTTGTTGTTGTTGTTGTTGTTCTTCTTCTTCTTCTTCTTCTTCTTCTTCTTCTTCTTCTTCTTCTTCTACTACTACTACTACTACTACTACTACCACTACTACTACTACTACTACTACTTCTTTATTTTCTTCTTCGTTTCTTCTTTTTTTGCTACTACTACTACTACTACCTCTACTACTACTACTACTACTACTTCTTCTTCTTCTTCTTCTTCTTCTTCTTCTTCTTCTTCTTCTTCTCCTGCTCCTCCTCCTCCACCCCTGTATTATCATCCTTCTACTGCTTTTTCACCCAATAACCATACGTTTATCTGCTTTAGTATTGACATTGTATTTCTCCTGTCCGTCGTTTCACAATTGTCGATTAATCGTTATTCTTTCTCTTCCCAATATATGCAAAACACAAGACGTGGCAGACACAAAATGTAAGAGAGCACCTGTGATGCATGTCTGAAAAAGTACCACTCTCATGTTTAAATCGCAAATATTACGTAGTCCTTCACATGGCATAGCGTGAAGTTGGTAGAGAAACAATTGTAACTGGTCATTAAAGATATAATAAAGTCACTTTTTTCTTTTTTTTACTTCGATTATATTTTCATTTTGCACACACACACACACACACGCACATATATATATATACATATACAGACATACATTCATACATACACGCGCGCGCGCACGCACACACACAGACCTTTAGGGTCGTATATATGAAAAATGTTCGAGTAATGACGCAACGTAATAGATATGTACTTTGAGTGTTCGGTTTGGTTTACCTCTAAAACTTCCGGCTTGAACCGCGACTGAAAGAAAGGCGGTGTTGAAGCTGCTTATCAAAGACGGCTAGAAGTGGTTCGTCGTTGATCAAGTAGATACTTATTTACAAAAAGAAAATGAACAAGCAAAACATACGGTATCACTTTACAACTTAGAATTTATAATTTAAACATGGTGCATATTATTTTATAATAAATCCAGGATTATGAATACGAGATTATTTACGCGTTACTTCATAATCCCCTATTTACTATAACTACGCTGCACTATGATTAAAATATAAATCAGATGCTGTAAAGTGATACCAAATGCTTTTCTTCTTTCTTCTTTCTTACTAATACACACACGCGGTTCAGACTTGTAAAAAAAAAACAAGAGAGTGACATGTGAGGAAACAACAAACGATCACAAGGAGGAATTGTGTTTGTCTCCATTTTGGATAAAAAAACGAAAATTCATAGTAAAGTCTCCTAAAGCAAACAAAAAATCAACGGGAACTACACTTGGATGAGAATGTTTGAATGACTATCTCCCTTGGCATCCACTTTAGGAAGAAACCGTGCTGGATGTTGAACTGGCTTGATATAATTATATTATGTGTATGTGTAATGCTCGTATGTTTGTGTGTTGAAGGAGTTCATTAGTGGGGAACGTATTTTTTATGTGTGAAGTTCATATGGTGTATATATTCAATATTCACGTTCAGGGAAGAAATCTCAGTTAGTGTCGTTTGATGCAGGCAGCAAACGTTTCTTCCTTAATATTTAAAATGTTATCTTTTGACTGGATAATATTTAGTTCTTCAGTGATACAAAGCTCACACTTGGTAACCCTTCACTTGTATTTCCTGGCTCTTGCAAAAACGCTCCATGTTATCTGGGGACTGCTTATTCCTTCTTCTTTCAATGTCCATACCATATTCTATAGAGATGACGAGCCTACATTCATCTACAGAAAGGAATGAGTAGAGAAAACAGATGGTGAGAGGAAAAAAGTCAGAGAGAAAAAAAACGTGCGAAAATAATGCATGTGTCGGTATGTTACCCAAGCATTATCAATGAGTTGATAATTGCTGTACAATAGAATATATCAATATATTTTAGTCAATACTGTAATATTCACATTTATGCACCGCATCTTTAAATACAGTATTTCTGTGACAGAGCAAAGGGATCAAGAGAAATAAGATTAATACAGTATTAGGATTACATGAGTGGTTGTGTAACTTCTTTTGGAACGGTGCTAAATCCGCTATTAAGTGAATCGGACAAACTGATTTGTACGCACAATGCATTCCTGAGAGATTTATTCGATTAATAACTATAAGGCGCTTTAAAAATTCTGTTGTTTGAAGAACATAAATACGCATTTGAAGCATCATATTGTGTAATAAAGCGATACAACAGCCCGAATATATATGCTCTTCAGGCGAAACTTCGAATTAACATGTATTTTTAAGTTGTGTATGTTAATAAATGTATGAACATTTTGCGTAGGCAAATAGAAACCGATACAATTGGTACTGGGTGACATGTTCGATTAAAGCCGTCAAGGTGGTTCCCCAGTTTCGATACAATTTGATTAAATAAATTTTAGAGTCGCGCGCACCTGTGTGTGTGTAAACGTGGTATTAGTTCCAACATGCTTAAGAGATACTTGAAACCCTACAGTGTTAAAACCTGCAGCTTGTCTGGAGGTGTATTCTCGCTTAGACAAAAACGAGAAATAAGCATCATAGTCATCTAATAGATAGATGCATGCATACATTTTAAGTAGATATCTTCTCAACAGCACCAAATACAAACTAGTCCATTTGAAACTGACAAGGTTTCTATTATACAAGACCAATCCAAATAATTTGACTGGTTGTGTTTTCGGATGATGAGAAAATAATTACATCGAAATGCATGCCTCGAGCTGTTAGTGTTAACAGAGTAGCACAATTCAACATTGACTCTGGCTACCTGTACTCATATTTGCTTCACTGTAGAATACTGATCATCTACATCTACTCCGACTCCTCTTGCAGTGTGAGAACATTGTTCTCGGTAACTTTTTCGAATATCAAAATGCGGATTAGATGAAAAATTGAGTTACGTCAATATGTTCGCAAGGCTAATTGAAATAAATGACGATTGTGGAACGTCCCACGTTCGCAGGCACACACACAAACACACACACACACACACACACACACACACACACACACACACACACACACA
>NC_068982.1:160403613-160405861 GCF_001194135.2 Octopus bimaculoides
GACTATAAAAGATGATTCCACGAACAATTTACTGTGATACAGCCCTCATGTATTTTCTTTTCTTTTCTTTGTCGTTTTATCTCTAAATGGTGGTGGACAAGGTGCACCACATATGCTATATAGTTGATGTTTCATGCCCCTTTGACCCACGAATAGTCAGGAAGGAAAGCGAAAACGTAGTTAGAAACAACACTCTTAAGTACCAAATAGCCCGGCTATAGTAAATGAAGAAGGTGAAGATAGTGCCAATTATTGTTGAGTCCTTGGGAACAGTTTCAGAAGGCACCAAGAAGAATATAAAGGAAATTGGAATAGGGTGCCCAGTAGAACTGTTACAAAAGGTTTACCTCCTTGGCACGTCCAGAATAATCTTGAAAGTATTAGATAGCTGAAAAGAACGAAGAGCATGGTACCGTAGGCTGCAGGCAGTAAGTCCGCTACGCATGGAAGACTCCAGGAGCCCCAGCGAAACCTGTGATAAAGAGAAAATAGCAATAGTAATAATTATCCATTCTACTAAAGGCACAACGCCTGAAATTCGGGGGAAGGTGACTAGTCGATTACATCGACCCCAGTGTTTCACTTGTACTTAATTTATAGACCCCGAAAGGATGAAAGACAAAGTCGACCTCAGCGGAATTTGAACTCAGAACAAAGCGACGGGCGAAATGCTGCATAGCATTTCACCCAGTGTGCTAACGGTTCTGCCAGCTCGCCGCCTTAGCAATAATAATAATCCTTTCTACTATAAGCACAAGGCCTGAAATTTTGGGGGCGGAGAGCTAGTCGATTAGATCGACACCAGTACGCAACTTGTACTTTATTTATTGACCCCAAAAGGATGACAGGCAATGTCGACCTCGGCGGAGTTTGAGCTCAGAACGTAGAGGCAGATGATGTACCGCTAAGCATTTCGCCCGGCATGCTAACAATTCTGCCAGCTCACCGCCTTAGCAATGATAATAAAAATACTAATAATAATAGTGACTGGACGTGTTCTTTGCTGCTCTGACAAATCAGCAGCCGAAGACACAGACATTCTAATACAACCCAGCAGAACAACTGAAAAGTAACTTTCAAAACTAGAACAGCTACAATCTCCTATGTGTATTTTAAACTTCCCTCAAAATAAGTTTAGAAGCTTACATATCTACATTTTTTCGGGACGAACACACAATCGAACATCTTTAAAAACTTTTAAAAACTTCAATATTTATAGCTTCTGTGAATAACTATCCCTTCTTTTCTCCCTCAGTTTTCGAAAATGTAAACATCCTTTTTATTGTAGGAACACTACTGTTTTCTTTGCTCGCACATACAAACGATTATCCTTACAAAATTTTAAAACTTCATGAAAATTGTACCGTTATTTTCTTTCCTTTCCTTTCTTAAATATTTGAGAATGTAAGCATCATTTTCATTGCAAGAACACTACAATTTTCTCTGGTCGGACATACAATGTTTAGAAAATTGAAAACTTTAATATTTACAACGTTCTGTGAGAATTGTACCCTTCTTTTCTCCCTGACTACTCGAATATGTAAATATAACCTTTATTGCAACAACAAATTAAACGCACGATAAAAATTAAGGCGATAAGCACATGCCAATATATAGAAACTACACAATTACGAAAACTCTAAACAACACCAAAACCTATAAAAAGTATAGGAAAATTTTGAAAAATCCCACTCGCCACAAAATACAAAATTCAAAATTTCAGGGATGTAAACATCAATATATATATATATATTGATAGTTATGGCCAAGCCAACATGGCAGTCCAAAAAATAGAACGAAGGCAGCCGTTGATTAGCTCCAAGAGGCCATCGTCTCTACCTAGCTATGTGGCACAAGAACCAGTGTCCATTATAACCTACGAACAGAGGAGGTCAGCCACTTCCCCTTGCTGGTCGGGCATCTACAGACTAGTTTGAGAGTATTTACGCCTTATCAATGTAGAGCAGCCGAACCCAGCAGGAGTCGCTACTGACCTGAAACAACCTGAAACTAGTCTGTTGATGCCAGACAAGCAAGGGGAAACGGCTGACCTCCTCTGTTCAACGGTTATAATGTTCGTGTGTCACATAGCTAGCTAGAGGCGATGGCCTCTTGGAGATAATCAACGGCAGCATTCGTCCTATTTTTTGGACTACCATGTTGGCTTGGCGATAGATATTAATATCCAGTACCGCTGCCGGAGTCTCCTTTAGTGAGACTTAGAAATATGAATATATATATATATATA
>NC_068982.1:160406019-160407089 GCF_001194135.2 Octopus bimaculoides
TATATGTGTTGTTGTACTTGGGGATGGTCATATTGCCAGTTTAGCCAATAAAAACACACGCACTGTATATTTGGTGTTAATTTGCTTCAGCTTTATATTACATTAATCTTAATCTTATTTCGGCCAGAGTTCTTTCGTCACACTTCTGTGACCTCATCAGTGGTCCTTTGTTTCCTTCTTTCTTATGTGTGTCTCACCTTGCTGTGTGTGTGTGTGTGTGTGGGTGCGTGTGTGTGTGTGTGCATATATATGTATGTATGTATGTATGTATGTATGCATATATACTTACATACACTCACATATTATCATTATTATTATTATTAATATTCCATCAGTGATTTACAACAGAACAAGGTGATTTGATTGTGTCCAAGGCCAATGTCAGCGCTCTCAGTGATCGTTACTAGTAGTAAGCACACTTGACCTCTTCTGATTGCAAAGGTAAGACGCTTCTTTTGTCTCCTGATCGCACAGGAATGCGAAGCTCCATTGTTAATCTTCTCACCATCTACCGAACCTCTTTACAGACCTATGAAATTTGTTTTATTCACCAAGCTACTTCTCTTTCTCCAACTGTCCACTCTAACACTCACATATTTATGATTATCTCGAGTACAAAACAAAAGTCGTAACTAAACAATATTTAATAACACCACACAGTACTAGGAGTAAAGATGACATCTCAAAACGGTTACAATACCAGCGTTTGTAGGATCGGTTGCAATGATCCAAAAAGAATAGAAAATTATTTTATAATGGTGACTGGATTACCATCCATGGAGGAAGTGGAAAATATTGTCTTAACTGGTAGCTCACATGTATTGAGAAGTTCCTTTATTTAAGTGTAGTTAGTACATCACTGAGGCTAGAAATCTGAAAGTAAATATTAAACTTTCAAATCGTGAAGATGCTATAAAAAGCAATATTTTTTTTTTTTTAATAAAAAATCAAATGAAGAGCCTAACATGTGTCGGAGGTCAAATTATTCATGCACCACAAGAATGGAAGCAATTGATGAAGCCGTTTTCGTGTGAAAAGCAAACACACACACATATGTCTATTTAATATAT
>NC_068982.1:160407778-160416269 GCF_001194135.2 Octopus bimaculoides
ATATATATATATATATATAAGGCTTTGTACTAACGGCAGAAGGCCTGAAATTTGGGGCGGAGGGGGGGACTAGTCGATTACATCGACCCCAGTGTTTCACTAGTACTTAATTTATCGACCCCGAAAGGATGAAATGCAAAATAGACCTCAGTGGAATATAAACTCAGAGCGTAGCGACGGTAGAAATACCGCTGAGCATTTCGGCCGACGTGTTAACGATTCTGCCAGCACACAGGTATGTATGTATGTATGCATGTATGTATATATGTATGCGTACGTTTTTGTATGCATACGTGATAAATGTCGGGATTAAATACAGTACTTCAAAAAAAGACACTCCTGCACAAACTCATACACACAAGGCCACACATATGCATCCGCGCACACAATTGCACACAAACACACAGACGCACATTGCGCTATGCATACAAACATACATACGTATATGTGTAAACGCATGTTTATATGTATGTATGTATGTATGCATGTATGTATGAATGTGTGTGCGTATGTATAGTCATATTCAATATCTGCATCTCTGTTAGTTTCTTTGTTACAATTTGTTTTCCCCTTAAGTGTTATGTTTATAATTGTCTCCCTCTGCATACACCCTACAAAGACGTATATTTTTCTGTAAAATTCTCAACTAAATAACACCATTATTCCTGCTTATTTATTCATTATTTGTGTTTTGTTAAATGAATGAATGTGTATCAATCAGATGAGGTGTAATAATACATAATATAAACAGAATAAACACACACATACACACAAATACACATAAACATTCACTCACAGGCACATAAACGCCCCACCAACAGCCTACTTCAAGAAGCTACACTTATAATTGAAATATACATTTCCTAAAGTAATATGAAGTATCTGCAGGAAAGTGAAATTGAAACAAATTTTATGCAATTAATTTTAATGGAAAATATAATGCATTCTGAAAATAGAACAATTGTTGCCAGTCAATTTTTCTTTCAGTAATGTCAAAATAATAAATAAACAAAAATTAAAAAGTAAATGTAATGAATGAAATAAAATACGTAACAAATAGATTGATGTTGTTATATTTACATAAAATATGATCTTGAGTTCAACCATTTATATTTATTTTCAGCAGTCAAGTAATTAAGAAACGGCGTCATAAACACTTCTTTCTCCTGAATCTTACGAGTCTCTCTCTTTCCTTCCCTTTCTCTCTCTGTCTGCCTCTCGCTCTCCATCTATAGCTGTTTCTGAGGTTTCAGTCATTTTCTATCTTCCTAACCACCTTCCTCGAATTCTTTATATCGAACAATTGATGTCTTCTATAGTCATCATAGCACTGTTTGCATTCTGCTTCATCTAAATCTATTTTAATCCCACAATTTCTATTTTATCTTTTTTACTCCATTCACATATGTTGTCTTCTAATTCTTTATCTCTCATATTTCATCCCTTTATTCATATTTCGTCTTCCTTGCGCGCACGTACACACACACACACACACACACACACACACACACACACACATACACAAACACATACACACATACACACACTCAAACATACATACGCAAGCACACACACAGTTATTATCATTTGCACATTTATTTTGTGAATTAACTTTATTTTATGAAATATCTGTATGCCTTCAATTGAATCTCTTAATTATTTGTTCTTCCTCCATCATTATTTATTCACAGCTAATAATAATTTCGATTCACCTCTATCGCATCGGAGTTTGTAAGTCTATTTTCTTATCTATCAATATACATATATGGGTATTTACGGGTGCGTGTGCAGATATGTGAGTTTGAGTATGCATATATCTATTTTATTTCTTTCTTCATGTTTCTTCATTGAGAATTATTTTTCTCTCAGTATTCCTATACCAGTATATTTATTTTTCCCAACAGTTCACCTGATTCATCTTCGCTATTTACTGTTTTCATGCTCCTCCCTTCTCCATCCACCTTTTCCTTTTACTTTCTATTCTTTTTTTCCAATGTGTATTTTCATTTCCAATACATTTGTTGGTGATAAATAATACATTCCTTGCGTTTAAAATAATTAAAACGCAACAAGGTGAACTAGTGCACATTATTATTTAAAAATTTACAAACATGATAGAAGAACATCAATAAAAAATCAAAAACAAAATGCATCCGCATAACTAAAGAAAGTGACTTTGGTAATAGGCGATCAATCATTTAGGTTAGAGAAATATTGGTTAAATATTTAGTTCTTTATTTATCTGTCTATTTGCTTTTGCAGTTTTTGCTGATAGAGAGGAACTATAAATATTTTGCTAAATTTTATCGATCAGTTTTATGAATCTAAAATAGTTGTAGCTAGTTTAATGTTATGATATGTAATTTCAAAGGAAGTTTGATTGCCCATGATATCAATTTTTTTTTTTTTTCATTTAAGAGGCGTTATTACTCGTAAATATTGTTGTGACCACCAGTAGGGAGCAATTGAATATTGAGTGCAGAGAGTATTTATACCAGAACAGAGAATATGTTATTTTACTAATTTTGTCTTGGGGAAAAGAGTTTTGCTGTGGGCTTCCAAAGACCTCTTAGGTAGCACTTGCTAATATACAACTGAAAAAGGAAGTAAAAAAAATATGAATAATATCATGGGCCAAAAGTGCCCACAATCAAAAAGATATAAGGAAAGATATAAGAAAAGCTACTAAAACTGAATTTAAAAATTTTCGACGGCAATAAATTTTCCAATAGCGGGACACTCTGCCAATGGTAATTCAGGGGAAACATCGCCCCATACAGATAGAATTACTATGCCATTTCCAGAGAAAGTGACCACTCCTGGTTTATTTCCTCTTAGAAAATCATGCCCGTACTATTATCTCTTCGTTACAAATCAAAAAGACTCAGACACAAAACAATGCTTTGAACGAAATAAAGAAATGAATGAATAGATAGGCGCAGGAGTGGTTGTGTGGTAAGTAGTTTGCTTACCAATCACATGGTTCCGGGTTCAGTCCCACTGCGTAGCACCTTGGGCTAGTGTCTTTTACTATAGCCTCGGACCGACCAAAGCCTTGTGAGTGGATTTGGGAGACGGAAACTGAAAGAAGCCCGCCGTATGTATATGTATATACATATATGTGTGTTTGTGTGTTTGTGCTTGCCCCCCGCCCAACATCGCTTGACAACCGATGCTGGTGTGTTTCTGTCCCCGTAACTTAACGGTTCGGCAAAAGCGACCGATAGAATAAGTACTAGTCCTGGGGTCGATTTGCTCGACTAAAGGCGTAGCTCCAGCATGGCTGCAGTAAAATGACTGAAACAAATAAAAGAGTAAAAGAGTAAATAAATAAATAAAAGCAAGTCTCACATTTCGAAATTCTGTTTTCGAGCGATTTATTTTCAGAATAAATTATTGACAGTCTAAAACATATAGTAGGATTATTCATTAAACATTGCAATTTACGATACAGATAAAATTTTTGATGACGGGTTGGGTTAGTTAAGGAGTTTGTGTTATACGTCAACATTTAGGATATATCTGTAAACCTAAGGGCTAGGATTTTTTATTAGATTAATGTTTGTGAATGATTTTAAGAAAATGATTGAATTTGAGCATTTACAGATCGTGTTTAGGAGATTCGGGTTACACGTATATTTCAGAATATGATTAATATTTTGGGATAGGTTCAAATTATTGATATTGGAATAAGATTAGGATTTCGTTTTAAGATAAAAGAAAACAGATATTTACAGTTGGAAGGCTTTATTTATGTTGAACATTGGTTAAGCTTGCATATCATTCATATTTCTATGGCCGAGAATTAATTAAGACTCACTAATCAACACTAGGGATCTATGGAAATTGGGTTTATGGAGCTAAATGTCTTTTAAGAGTCGTACTACAAGACATTGAGGAGATATTTATGTGCACAGACGGCATGTTCCTATTCAACTACAGTAGCAAAGGCACAACCCTCTATGTGGTTTTCTGCTGCATGTTCTTGTATGTATATTCTCTTATCTTATATGCAGTACTACTATAATAATACCTCTGTATCCTAACATCATAAATGATGTTAGGATACAGATAAGACATTACACGGAATTTCTCTTACAACCGTGAACTCTCTACCATCTATTTTTAATTTGTCTCAGTTTCTGTAACAGTACATTTGTACAGTATGAAGTTGGAGTATTCACTGTGTTATCTCGATATTCAAACTACTATGAATATACATGGACCTTTGATAATTTTCAGATCTCACCAATCAATCTATTGTTCCTTTTATCTCTTTTGTTTAGCAACATGACCGGTTTTATCGAAAAGAAACTGTTACATATCTATCTTCGTTTTCTTTTTCTGTAGCTTCAATGGAAACATTGGAAACTTGAGAATAAAAAGGGCACTCATAGTTAACAAGTACACCCCATGTATTAACAACAGATTTGAATTGCATGCACTTGATTTGTCGTTGCAACAACGCAGAACAAACTTCATATGCTCACACACACACACACACACACACACACACACACACACACGCACACATACACACACACATTACAGACCAGATAGGTCAGTCAACAACAACTTTTTTCTGAAGAGTTTTTGAGGCAGACCTATATCTGAAATTTTGAAGTACAAGGTAAAATTACAAACCATCAACATGTATTTTTTTACAAACTTCGACATTTTGTGTAATAATTGATCAGCTGCGGGCGCAATGCAATTTTTCTGGAAGTAAGATATTTTTCAGTCTCCGTCCTCACTCTATTGCTTATTTAAATATTTAGATTGCAGGCAATCTAAAATGTGTAACAAAATGTTATAGCTTATGAAAATACGAAAGAAAGCTATTATGTTTTGAATAGCATTTTAATTCGAAAGGAATTTTTTCTCTATCCGTGTGACGTGTTGTATACGGCATACTTTAGTTATATATTTATATTATGATTATAGTAAATATATTTCTTGTAATTATAAAACATTTGTGGGTGCCGAGAAAGTTAAATTAAGAAAGCTTTAGATTGAAGCTATAAAGGTATCGAGATTTACAGTGTAGTTCGACTTGTATTTATCCATGACACACATATCACACACGCACGCACACACACACACGTGTATGTGTGTGTGTATGTGTGTGTGCGTTTGTGTGTGTGTGTGTGTGCGTGTGTGTGTGTGTGTCTATGTGTGTGTGTGTGTGTGTGTGTGTGTGTGTGTGTGTGTGTGTGCTTAGTTATAAAAAAATGGCAGTACTATATTATTCTAAAGGCTGGCTTTTGTAGAGTAAATATTTATTCATAAAGAATATTGTTGACAGTTTCGGCCATTTAAGCCATCGCCGTACTGCAGCCAGATGATTGCGTAACTAGTCTAAACTTCGAAGTCACTGGGAAATATATTCTTCCTTGAATAAGTGAGTAATACCATGCTTCAGTTTGACCAAACTTTTGTGAGTTAAATATGGAGAACGGAATCCGTGTGCAAGCCTATTAAAAACACCGATTAATTTCTTCACTAGCGCACTTAATCTATCATCCATTTTAACACTACTATTTAGTTATGTATACCTCGTTAAAGGTCTCTGGTCAGAAAACCAGAAAACCAGAAAACCAACTGAAAATTTTATGTGCATTTCCCATATCCATTCAGACTAATTCATAAAAAGATAAACTGAAGAAACATTTCTTTACTAAATCATCGTTTTTGAAAGCTCTTGATTAGTGTTAATCATTTCAGAATATATTGCATTTATATGTTATTTGAAATTATTTTTATACATTTTGCCATTTTGAAAATTAGACTATATTCTGCTAAGTAACGAATAGTGTTTTCTCATTTATTTTCAACAATTTGTTTTCTTTCAATTTTCTAAAACCAGTTAGAGCAAGACATTTTATTATCTTTTTAAGATTAATTCTAGCTTCCATCACTAAAGTTTAAGATTCTCAGTGAATTTGCTAGCTTACTATAATAATATTTGTATTCACTTAACAACAATATCGAGGAAGGGCGCAATTTTATTTCATTATAGTTTCGATGTTCTCTTATTATCCATAGCTTTGTGAAGTGTTTTAAATGTGTGATAATTTAATTTTCGTCATTCGTATTCACTCTATCTTTCTCCTGAAATAGTTTTATGATATTTTTTACTATGCGTAGGTTTAAGTGGATTTCTTTTAAAGGACGAGTTGTAATACTTGCGCACGTTTTAAGACTTATATTATCTCTAATTCTAATATAAGTCGTCATAAAATATGCCTTACGTATGCATGAGATTTCGTTAGGTATTTATAAGTACGATTTTATGGGGAATTAATCATATGTGAAAATGTATCATGTATTATCTTTTGCATCTAAGTATTATATTTTATTTATTGTGAACCTCTCTATGCAGCTTTAATCTATTTCTAAGAAATCATTGATTTCATTTCGTTTGTATTATTTTCATTTGAGTTATGTCTATTGGATTATGAACGACTTTTTTTCTGTCTGTTCTGAGTTCTGTTAATTATATATTAAAAATACACAGTAATATGTATATTTTAGTTTCTGTCTTAATTATATTATGCAAATATGCACTGGATGGTGTATGTTCGGAAATTATTTTTTGTATATCTATATGCAAATAAGGTACGCTTTTCGTGTGGGTCGTTTAACATTCCAGATTACTTCTAATGCATTTGTTACTTGTTTCCCGCAGTATAACCGTATCAAACTAATTACATGTTGTTGTAAATCTTGCAAAAATGGCAATTCACGTTTTCATATGAATATTTCTTATTTCGGAAATCATTGCTCTTATATAAAGTTGGCTTCGTGTTGAGTTCTATTTTGTTTTACTATGGTTAATTGTTTGCTATAATAACAAAATCTTAAACATGGGTATATTTAATATAATTATAATTGAACATGATGATTATCAATATTAAGCATGCCTGAAAGAATACACACACACATACACACACACACACACACATATATATATATATATATATATATATATATATATATATATATATAAGCACACACGCACACACACATATATGCATGATCAGGGTTTTGTTCGATATTTATATGCCAGTAATTCTATAATACATTTACTTAAATGATCATAAAGGATAGTCACCATATTTTTCTTTTATTACTGTCAAAACATATCCCTTACAATGGTACATAATTCTTGCAAGAACCTCTACACATTCACACAACATTCTATGCATAGTCGCTATATATTCCACAGATCACGTTCTGATTTTTACTTAAAAGCGCCTAACCAGCAGAGTTGCATCATTTCAAAACTAAAACGATGTAAAGCGCATTTTGATCAATGCGCTTTACATCTGATTATCTGATGGATACTGTGATTTTGATTCTAATTTTCTTCTGAATATAAAACAAAAATGGGAAATATATTATAAAACTGTTTTTCTCAGGTAGTGCTAATCAGAGATTCAGCAAGCATACAATATTTTTCTTCCATAAATTGTTTATTAACATGTCATTTCCAACCCCTTTTCTCTGAATGTAATAAATTTCGTTTCGGTTTTCGAAAATGCCTTTTATTCTTATTATCTGATAGTTCATTTTCTGTGCAACTTTCCTTTTCATCGACAGTATCAAAGTCGTTTGAAAGAACAATGTATTTTCCATATTTTCTTGTAATAATTCGACTAGGGCATCAAATTATAGTCAAGATAATTTAAGGGATTAATATTGGCTCTTCTTTCTTCCATAAAGAAATTAATATTGATTACTTTCTGCGGTATGGAAAATGTCTATTGGCAGAATGAAATAAAAACAAAAGCGATATCCCAGAACAATTGAATATTTCAGCTAGGATAGAGTAGCTTTTAAGTATAATGCTTTCACAAAATTGCATCCTTTATTATAAGTTCTTTATATAACATGCTACCTATATAATTTGGATTGTATTACAATATTTACGTAACTTACTCACAACAATCTGTATATACATGCATACATACATACATACATACATACACACGTGCACACATACATATATATGCACGTATACATGTATGTACGTATACATATATATATATATATGTGTGTGTGTGTGTGTGTGTGTGTGTATGTGTGTGTGTGTGTGTGTGTGTGTGTGTGTGTGTGTGTGCGTGTATGTGTAAATACCGATAGAATAAGTACTAGGTTTACAAAGAATAAGTCCTGGGGTCGATTTCTTCGCCTAAATGCGGTGCTCCAGCATGTCCACAGTCAAATGACTAAAAGAAGTAGAAGAGTAAAGAGTATATATACATATATATATATATATATATATGTATATACATATATAAATATATATATGTATATATATATGTATGTATATACATGCTAACATACATACAGATATATAAATATATATGTATATATATATACATATATATGTATATATTTATATATATATATATATATATATATATATGTGTGTGTGTGTGTGTGTGTGTGTGTGTGTGTGTGTGTGTGTGTGTGTGTGTGTGTGTGT
>NC_068982.1:160416617-160420979 GCF_001194135.2 Octopus bimaculoides
ATATATATATATGTATGTATGTATATATATATATATATATACATATATATATATTCCATATAAAGATATGAGGTTGTTAAAGATAGATAGAGAGAGAGGAGGGAGAGAGATAGAGGGAGAGAGAGAGGGAGACAGTGAGAGGAACATACTATAAGTTAGAAGGAATCTGTGACGTAACGTTCCGATATAACGATTGCCTAGAGTCAATATATTCTGATAGTGACTTCAACTGTTTTAATCAAAGCTCAGTTCTATTGAAGAGGTTGGAGATTTTATTTTCAATGAAATTAAAATATTTATTAATATGACAAAAACCTATGACAAGCAGATGGAATCCCATCTCCGAGCGAAGATTATGTTTATCGATTGCGGTTGGAAGGTAATGGCTTTAGAATTGAGATATTTATCTTGAATCAATGCCCGAAGTCATTTCGTGTGCAGAAATGATGGAAAATATTGCTCTTCTTTTTCGTATGTTATTTGCTTTCCTTCGAAATGCACAATACCTTTTATATGGAACGTTTAACGCTTGAGTTTACACACACGTGTACACATACAAATATAGCATACATACATGTGTGTTTGCAGGAGTGAGTGTGTGGGTTTACGTGTGTGTGCATGTATATATATATATATATATATATATATATAAACTCCTATATACATATATCTTTATGGGGAAACTAATGCCGTACACTCTCATATATTACACAATTCATATCGTATTCTGTATTGCTCTCTTTTATTTAAAGCTTTTGCGCATTTATTTATATTATTACTTTTAATCTTTAATGATCTACCTATTCCAAATTTCTCCAAACGAACACGAACCACACGCGTCTATATATATTTATGTATACATGTATGTAATTGTATAAGGGTATGTGTCTTTGCGCGTGTTTAACTTGAGGAAAATATAATGGAGTCGGTAAGATTATAGTTTTAATGGTTGAGTTATGATTAGTACCTAGAAGAATTGTATGAGATAATCTCAAATATTTACTTTACATTAGTAACGTTTGCTACGTTCGCATGTGACAATATCTTAGCAGAGCTATTTTCAATCACTAATATAATTAGTAGAAATGGTAGATTTATATTATGTAAGATATTTGCAAACTTAAGGCAGATTGATAACGTATTTCTCATTGTCGTTGCATAGCCCCAGTTTTATATTAATGTAGCAGACATACGTTAAACTTATTTTTACCGTGTCTATCAAGTAATTTATGAGCTAGCTAGTACTACAGTAACTAATGTGTATTGCCACTAGATGAAATAATCATGGGAATTATCTATCATATCCAATAGCTACGACCGTAAATCAGCAGACCCTCTTTTCAAAGAAAAGAATAACAGTAAATTGTGCAACAAGGTCTAATACATTTTCCAGATATATTTTGTGTTTTTATAGAAAGGTAAACATTGTAAGGAAATATAAATGGCAAAAATGTATATTTCCCCGTAGGGTATTTGCCGACCACTTATCATTTGCCATGATTCTGTTGATCTTCCTGACAGCCAGTTGTTTTTGGATAAGCTTTTAATATGTAAACACGAAAATAAGTATATAAAACAGCATATTTAAAATGGTCAGTAGCTTTTGATATAGTTATATATATATGATTAAGATCAGTATATATATATATATATATATGTATATATGTATGTATGTATGTTTGTATGTATGTATGTATGTATACTCTCTCTTTTTATTCTCTCTGTTTATTTCCCCATGTTCCTGTCTGTTGAAGAGCGTAGGCTCGAAACGTAAAAGGCTTTTTCACGTTCCCGTTCGTCGAAGAGTTTTGTTTAGTGAAACAAAACTGTCCGACAAACGGAAGGGCGAAACTCTGAGTAACAGTTTTGGTGATATTTTTTTAATAAAGCATATTACTCCACCTCTGGTATTCGAGTACTACTTTTCCACCTTGTTTCGCATTTATGTGCTTCTGGTATATATATATATATATATATATATATATATATATATATATATATATATACATACATACATACATACATACATACATACATACATACATACATACACACACACGCATTCATACATACATGATGTGTGTGTGTGTGTGTGTGTATAATATTAATTTCTTTATTGGTTCAGCCATTATCGTGTATGGAAGGAAAATACAGGAAAATCATTTCGTCCCTTTCATTGTCATTTTTTCCCTGTTCCCCATTTAAAGAAATTCAAGAATTTATTTTCTCTACACACCCATTAGCTAACATTCCTACGTTTTTAAAATCAATGTCCATCCTTTTCCTCTATTTAGTACGTCTTCAGAATAGTTGAACAGTAAATAGATAGACAATAACTTAATCAGATTATTATATTAGAGTAACAGTCTTCATTTTAAATTAGCTGTTTAATGAAGAGAGACGATGAAAGATGTACTACCGAGACACAGTTTTTGAGATAGAGATAATTCGGAATGTGCTTAATTTATTTTCTGTTACTATCAAAGTAAATGCAATCAGTTTATCTTTCGAGTCCGGCAATGTTATTGACAATCTTTATCATTAACTATTTGTTTTTAGATTCAGCCACCCATTACACGTGTGTGTGTATATCCTGACAGATGTGAGAGGTACTTACAAGTGTTTTTGTCTGTATTTTTCCTTGGCAGAATGCCTGTAAAAAATCACGCCAAAATCATCTTCATGCGAATGAGTACTATAGTGTAATACCTTATACAATTTTGTCTCTCTTTAGTTATTGGGTCCCCTATTTCCATATAAGAATGAACGTATATGAAATTCATATCCTTTGTATTTCCTTTTCAAATTTTCCGTTTGATAAGTGAACCAAGCTATTATATTTATCATACATTTAATATTTCATGCATATTTTATATCTGTGAACTGCCTACTTCTTTATCTTGTCTCCATAATAGCGTAATGGAACAATAGATTAGCAGTTAATAAATCATGGTATTTAACTAATTTTTTCCTTTTAAATTCCAAGGATATCGAGTGGGATGGAAGAAGAAACAAGAAAAAAGAACATTTGTTTCTGGATAGCAATTATTTTTAACGTACAAAGTCATTTCATTTTTTTTATCGTAATGATAACAAGCTATTCAAGTGTGAAACGAATTACCTTACAGAAGATTTTCATAATTAGCCTTTTACAAGTAGTGTCAGTGATACTTCCTACGTCAGTTCGTACGAATAATGCAACACACTATGTAAAGTTGCTTTTGTACTAACCACTATCAATCCAGCATACCAAAACATTCTCAGGCGAATGAAAGCCTATTACGATAGGGCAATAGGCTGTCATGGAAGGAAAAGGACCAAGCTGCATATGGAGGAAAATATTGTATTGTAGCGGTAAACCTGAAAACTGATATCCTGGAGCTTATGGTATTAGTGCTTACGTTTATGAGAATGTGATAGGATATATCTAAGTGAATGTTTTCAGTTACACTTCTATCTGAATTGGATGAGACAAAGAATGCCCACAGTTAGTGTCATGTTTAGTCGGTGTAAAACAAAGAATCTTCGACATTTTCCCTAATAACAAAATCATTTTCATTGAGTTGATATGATTAAAATTTGATCCTACTATGTAATGTCACCAAATAGATTTTGATAATAATAAAAAAATACCTGAAGGTTAGCGATGCACATGATATAATTGTTTTTTTTTTTTGTTTTTTTTTTGCCTATGTTATGTATTTGGTCCCGATATTTCTGACGGTTTCACGGGGCTGCATTGACAAAAAACTTTATTTCAAACAGCTGAAATTATTTATTTCAATACTGTCGGTTTTACTATATTTGGATCTTTACCCTTTGAACTGCACATCGAGAAATTAATTTTTTTCTAACTAAACACTTTCAAACTTCGGACACTGGTAGAATGTGTCATATAAAATATATTTTACTCTTAGTGTTGTTGAGAAAAGTTTATATTTTTAAAGTTATTTCGTGTTAAATTTGTCGTATTTCAGTAATTTCAGCCAATCAATGACGTGTATTCAACTGAATAAAATTACTGCCGTTGTTTGTCAACAATAACTATCGGCGGTGTATATTTCGTTTGTCACTGTTATTTATGACATCGTTCGTGTGCTTGTACTGGTTTTAGCTTTAGGGTTTTAGGGTTAGTGTTTAGGGTTTTAGAGTTAAGGTTAGGGTTTTAGAGTTGGGGTTCTCGAGTCAAGTGGAAGACTGGCACCTTTATGGCATTATATTAATACTTTATCTTTATAATAGATGTTAAATTAGAAAGAAGCCTCTTCTTGTATATCTAACAAAACTCATCAAACTACACTATTTTTCCTCTCTATATAAGTATCTCTCTCTCTCTCTCTCTCTCTATATATATATATATAT
>NC_068982.1:160420989-160426444 GCF_001194135.2 Octopus bimaculoides
ATATATACGTATGTATACAAGCACATGTGTACACATTTATATGCCCAAGTATGAGTGCACGTACATCAGAGCATAAAGTAATAAAACTATTTAATTGAATTTCAAACGTTACCAATACGATTCTAAGTTCCATATTTCTGGTTACCCGTTATTAGTGGTTTGACGATAAATATGTATTTATAACCATTCGATTGAAGATACACAAACGTAAATTATTTGAAAATAAACACGTAATTTAATTTGGGATCACATATATTTTGGCGTTGATGTAGAATTCGGTCTCATATGAAAAAGTGAAAATTAATATTAAAAGATTAAAGATAAAAGAAAATATGTTTGAGAAATTATAGAGAAAAAGTTAAAAGGAAAAATGACAACAAAACAAATAGATTAAGAAAATGTTTTAGAGCGATCCTATATATTGATTTAAGCACAATTATTGATTAAAAAACGACTGTGTATCAGTGGCGCTTGTGATTGAAAATAGGGAAAACATGACAAGTAGGATGGTAAGAGAAAATACTGAGATACGTGGAAGTTTCGGTTCTATTATGTAATAGGAAAATATAAAGAAAAGTTTTACAGTATTGCGTATTGAAATAGGAGCGATATAGAGCAATGAAGTAACGAGTAAGAAAGACAAATAATACAAAAAAAGCTAATGTATAATACAGGTTTCGAGCGATATAACATTTTGTCGTAGAACAACCACGTGAACTATTCGAAGCTATACCAAAAGTGTTAAATATCACCAGATAAAATTATTGATGCGTAAATGTCAGATGGATCTAGTAGGGAAATAAATGTATTGGATTGCGACATATATTTAATTGTAAAAGAAAAATTTGCATCAGAATATTATAGTAAAATGACAATTTGTGTTAGCTAAATAATTTTGAGTTTATAATATATACTATATCATGTTTTAATTTATGCTATAGAATAGCTTCCCTTCCCAGTGGCATAATTTACAAACTTTCTTTTTTATCAAAAGCGTTTCCATGTTTCTAATGACATGTAGTTACTTTTCAAAGGTTTATATGTTTGGTTTAATGAACTTGAAAATGTATACGCTTTTTCCTTCATTCCAAATGTTTTAATACTCCATTTCCCATACGCATTCACATACTATATTGCTAATGAAGATACTCTTAAACCCTTTTTTAAAACCTCAGCGGGAACTCAAAACATATGTGCGTAAATATAAAAAGAAAAATATAATTCAGATAAGCATTAGGGAAGATTTGACATAAATCTCCAATCAAATATATGCAAACAAACACTCAGAAACTTATACACATAGACACAAATATATTCATCACTTCGACATTGGCTGACTAAACGAGCAGTGATAGCTACATAGAATCGTTTCGCATAGCTTATAAATATTCCCTATTTTCCTTACATTGTATATGTTCGCTAGATGAAAGAGGTATGGAGGAAAATAGAGTACCTCTCTTTTTTTGGCGTATGTGTTCTCCAAGAATGTGACATAATCTCTTCCATTGCAGTTGCTAAATGAAAGTTGCTAAGCTGAGTCTCAGTTGAGACGAAAAGAAAGATTAAGTTTGGCTTATCGACAATCTCTCCCTCAGTATATCGCAGCTTTCTTTCTTGTGCATTTATAGATGAGCTGGTACCGCGAACCATTAGCAAAATTGTCAATGGTAAGCTATATTTTTCCTTGTGACGCTTCCAGACGTGTCAATTGTTTTCTGCTATCTGCTTGCATCAGTGGGAATGCTTGTTGAACAGGAATAAAAGTAGTGGTTGATGAGTCATATTAAGAACGCTTCTCTGGATTTTCTCAGGTAGGTTACGCATGATTAAACAGGGCTTTTCTTATATAGTGTACGGTCGACGCCTGGAGTTGCAGCAGCTGTGGTTGGAAATGTGTTGATGGTTCCCTCTGATTCTTCAGTTTTTTGTTTCCTGACTTGCGTCGTTACGGATCAGCAGCATTAATGAACGATGGATGATGATAATGCAGAGGTTTATCGATCGGGAGCATGTTTAGTAGGATTAAATTTTTTTGAGATGATAAATTTTAGAATAATTGTTTAGGTACTATGGTAATGGTTTGAATTAGTGGTGCGGTTCTAGAGCAATTTTTGATTTAGAAATGGTCCTGAGATTATGGATTTTGAAAGTGTTGTGGGTGAAGCAAAATTGCCGCTTGGAAGTATTGTCATAACGCTTACACTAGCTGACAAGTTGTGCTGTGTGTTAGCAGATGTATTGAATTATTCGTGCTGGTGCAGATAGTAGTATTATCGACAATACAACGGTAGGTGATGGTGATGATATTTGCGACGGCTAGATGCTGCTGGGTGAATAAATTTAGCAGTAGGCGTAAAGGATACTGTAATTAAAGAGTGAAGTTTTCTACTGCCACCAGAGATTTGGGAATAGACAGACAAGTTTACCATGTCAGAGCTATAGTTACGTTGTCTGTTTTGTTCATTTATTTTTCACACTGCGGAAATGTGCCTGGGAGAGACATGTAGACAGATATCATTTATCTTTTATTTTTTTCTTGTTCCAGCCATTGTGCAGCCGTTATGCTGGAGCATAGCCTTGAAGTGTCTAATTCGACATAACGACACCAGTAATTACCATTTTAAAGCTTGTTGCTTAGTCTATCGGTTTCTTAAGCTGAAACACTTGGTTGTGGTAACGTAAACAAACCAACATCGGTTGTCAAGCGGCAGAGTGGAACAAAAATAAACACATATAAATATGATACTTAATCCATCTGCAACAATTTGGTTGACTTGGGAATAAAGTAGAAAGCACCTGCACAATATGCCAAGCAGTGGGGCTGAGCCGAGAACCGAATAGTTAGATATCAAGCTTCATAATGCACAACCACGCCTCCGCCCACTGATATCTCTAGAAATATACAAATATATCGGATCATCCCATAAATAATGCGTTTTTTCAATTGCATGAACTAAAAGTCTGCTCTTCTGGAAACAGGTTGTTTTCTTACAGGCGCTTGCTCAATCTCTGCGATATTATTGCAGTAAAGGCTTTTTAGATCGTAGGGAGACAGATTATAGGTCTGTAGTTTTGTGGTTTCTCCGTTTCCGTGGATTTGGGAATTAAGATGGTTTTCCCTTTCGTGAGCCATTCAGGCATTGTCTCTGGCTCTGCTAGTATGTTGTTAAAGTTTTCAGCCAACTTTTTGTGTATTCCTGTCAGATATTTTAACCAGAAGTTGGGGATCTTATCGTGCCCAGGCGCCTTCCAGTTCCTTAATCTTTGCAGTGCATGGGTGAACACTTCAGTTGCTATAAGGGTCCAGAGTTGCTCAGGTGCTAAGTTCGTTGTTTTGATAGTCCTTTTCTGAGTTTGTTCATTCACCGACTGTATTTCATTCCAAAATTCTTCTATTTCTTCTGCTGTTGGTGCTGCAGCGATGTCTATTTTATTTTTGACTAGGTCTTGGTAGAATTTTGGGGGGTTGGAGTTGAACTGCTTGTTTTGTTCAAAGAAACGTTGGTGTTTCTCATACCAGCGGATCCTTTGTGCTTTGGCAAGGATATCTTGATTTAGCTTTTCTTTTACCTCAGGTAAATCTTTTTCTGTAATGTATTTGCACAGTATCTTTTGTTTCCTTCTTGTTACTTAGCAGTGTTGATTGTCTACTAATTGCGTTAAGACTCGACAGATCTTTTTCGTTTACAAAAATTTTGCGGGTATATTATTTATCCACAGTGTTTGTTTGGGTGGTGGGACTCCTCTTTGGATGGGTTTGAGGGAGTATCCAGCTTCTTTTGTGGCTGCAGTGGCTCCTGCATAGGTTATGTCATTTACCTCAGTGATATTGCCATTTGTTTCTGTGGCTATTAGTTCCGTGACGGCCAGGTTTATGCTTTTTATTATTGATGTTGTTTTACTGTCTATTTTGATTTTGGGGAGGTATAATCGGTGGTCCATTCTGAGATCTGTGGTTTTCAGTTCTTTGATTATTCTCATTTTTATAGTATCATAATCATTAGGTTCCCTGACTGTTTCTAGGTCTTAGATTTGTTTCTCCTTTCTCATTCATATGTTTGTCTGTAGTGTTCTGGATTGGTGCTTTTTGTACATTATTATACATCCCTACGGTCTGGGTTTCTTGTTTTTTGTTTACTTCGTTTTTGTTGGAAATGTTACGTTTGTCTTGGTGTTTTACTATCTCAGTGTTTATATTATTATTTGGCATTGTTGTGCGGCTACTATCTACATTTTCCTGATGTATTTGTCCTTTTAATTGTTCTATTTCTATTTCTGATTTTTTTTTTTTTTTTTTTTGCTTTCAGAATATATCTTCGTATTTTAGCTAGTTTATTAGGGTTCATTGATGTAGCCAAGTCTTTATTTAGCATATTTTTCTTCCATAATATATTTTTATATGTTGTTGAGTTTTCGCTCTTTGGGCAGAGCACTGTTGTAAAATAATAACATGAGGAACAACGTCCGGCCCTTTATTTTGACGGTCATCATTTTCGTAGGGTACCAGTCCATTCATTTCTGTTGTCAAATTGTCAGCTGTCTCGCAACTCTCCTGTGCAGAGCTATCAAGTTTTTTAAGCCAAAAGCCCTGAACCGCATCTGGGCCAGGCGCTTTCCAGTCTGGAATTCTCCTGCACTGTTCAATAATTACCTCCTCGGTTATTCTCAAATCCTCCTGCTGATAATCTCCCCTCTCTTCTTTGAGTGTCTTTAACCACTCTTAATCAGATTCATGTTGCTTCTCCTGAGACCATATGTTTGCTCGGAACCTTTTGCCCTCTTCAGTATCCGGCACGGCTTTTTCACCTTTTTCTTTCCCATCCAGTTCCTGATAGACTCGTTTCTGATTTTGTTCGAAATGTCTGTTTAATCTGTATTGCTCAATTCTCTGTTCATACCTCTTTAGCGTATGTGTTTTAGCTTTCAACCTCTGTTTTAATTCCTCAGTCACAACAGTGATTCTCTTTCTCTTCACCCTGTACTTCCTCTCTCGCTCAACATATTTCTCTCGCTTAGCTTCATTTCTTTTTTCCCATTCCAGAATATTAAAATGTTTCCTGATCTCGTTAATAGTCTGCGTTATTCTCCTTTTCGACTATGGTTCCTTCAGGTTATGTTGACATTATTATTATTATTATTATTATTATTATTATTATTATTATTATTATTATTATTATTATTGTTCAGTAGTTTTATTTTTATAACGTGCTTTCACTTCACTATCGAGCGCAGCTCTGTGCGCCTTGGGTATGTGCTGTGGTTTGCTGTGGTGTTCTTATGGTTACTGTATTGAAAGTGTTTTGCGTAGGATGTGTGCAGTGCCCAGTAGTGCAATTTTCTGTATGTTATACATATTTGTAAGCCCTGGTGTTTTTGTTATGTATTTGTCTGAATATTTTTTTATTATACCTAAGGCGCCTACTATAATCCAGGTTTATGCTATTTATTATTGATG
>NC_068982.1:160426898-160438998 GCF_001194135.2 Octopus bimaculoides
TCATCGAGGTCTTTATTTACATTATTTTTCTTCCATATTTTATATGTATGTGTTGTTGCGTTTTCGTTTTTTGGGTAGAGCACTGCTGTGAAATAAGCGTGTAGGATCGAAATGTATTCCTCACGTGTCCATTTATGCCGTTTTGGTTTTATTTGCGGGACATGAGGAACAACATCCGGCCCTTTATTTTGACGGTCATCGTTTTCGTAGGGTACCAGATCGTTCATTTCTGTTGTCAGATTGTTTTGCACGTTCAGATCTTCGTATTTTTTGCGTAAGCTTACAGTACGCACTTCTCGGTTTTTATTCTTGGGTGGAATAATACCGGTGTTATTTAATCTGTTTGTGATTTTTTTGTACATGGTGTTTGGGTTTTGAGGTCTGATTTTGATGTAACACGTGTCTTTACGATCGCTGTGCGGGTAGTGGAGGTATCAAGTTAAAATACATCATTATATTTGGAAAAATAGAAATAAATTTCAATGAGTATTACTTACTCGGATATAGTCCAACCCTTTGTCAGCTATTTTTTGGCTCCATGCGATGTCTTTATTTCCGATGTTTTTGGATAAATTCCGTAGCAGTGATTTATCGTTCTCACATGTTAAACATCCCCGGTGTAGTATTATTATAATCATTATTATTATTATTATTATTATTATTATTATTATTATTATTATTATTATTATTATTATTTTAGCAGTAGTAGTAGTAGTAGTAGTAGTAGTAGTAGTAGTAGTAGTAGTAGTAGTAGTAGTAGTAGTAGTAGTATTGCACAGTAAAAAGAGCGCGAAGCAATATGCAATACAACACTTGTTGACTGTTCTTGTTGAATTGCACAATATTTCGAACGTCTCTCTTTAGATTCAAAATGGAAAATGTAAAGAAAAGCAGAAATTTAAAATTTCAACTGGAATATCCTGCAATCCGTTCTAGACCAAAGAAAAAGAAAAAAAAACTAATGTCATCAAGTTTCACTTGTTCGTATCTAGTTAAAGCAGGGGGGGGGGGCAAGAAGGAAATAAAAAGGAAACGCATGATATGCCTTAAGCATAACGTTTTGTATAGATCTGATGGAATTCTCATACTATTTGTCCAGGGCTTTACCTAGTATGCTCCCTGACGTCATGCCTATACCCGTTAAATCAAATTATGTTTGGTACATTCAGCTGCGTACAACAAATTGTTGCAATTCTCACTTTCTGTATAAATTATTATAATTCTGTTATAATTTGTGATGGAATTCACCTGCTATACTTAGTTTCCAACTCTTTTAGGTGTACAACGTTCAAAGTCCCAATGCGGTTTTGATTACAACAATAGTTCCACATATATTTTTGTCATGTCTAAAAGTTACAATAGGTAGAGAGAATATATTTCTTTAAAAGGAGGATATTTATCTGAAATATGTTAGTAAATTTCAAGCAAAGCTTTTGAAGTGCAAATGGAATTTCGGTGCCAGTTAAGATGAAGGATAGTGAAGTTAGAGTAAGCGGTGCTTCCACCTAGCAAATTTGGTGACTGGTGGATAAAAGTGCCGTGTACAGTCCGAGTAAATGAGCCTACTCAAACCATGCACTTGTAGATTGAAGGGGAACAATAGAGAGAAGACTTTTGCCTAAGTCGTCGGGAGAATTTTGTGCAGTTTGAAATAGTAATCCTCGCACGTCGCTCACAATCAGTAATTATTCTTGTTTCATGTAATTTCAGTATTGCGTTGTGCGGTCCTTATTCGTTTTTGAAAACCCTTAGTGGTTAAGAAATCATCATCATAACCACCACCACCATCATCATCATCATCATCATCATCATCATCATCATCATCATCATCATCATCATCATCATCATCATACCGTTAGTATATCTAATTATTTTAAACATGTATACTGAAGATAACACAAAAGAGAGATAGTGGATAATAACATCATTGCATCTCAGCCATAGCTAAAGCAACATTGAAATAATTAAGAAGGAATGCATGCTTCATGTTACTTTTTTCGGTTTAATAAGTATAACATATTTATTTAGATATATTATAGGAAAATAGTGATCACAAAAGCCATTTTGCCGTACAGATTTTACAGGAACTGGATAGTTATCCTGCTGAAGTTAAATCATTAGAAATGCTTCAAAATGAAATTTCGCTGGAGCATGAAGGTAACTCATCAATTTCATTTTTGATATGGATTTCACAAACTGTAATTGCAGCATATTGCTGAATGGATTTATTTATGCGAATAAAGACGGGCAGAAGAATATATAAAACAAGAAAATTCAGAATCAAAAGAAATAGTTGCAGCTAAACGCTTCAGTGCATATAACGGAACATATAATGTGTGTTGCATGATTACGTTGACTTGGTTAAACCTCGGTTGTATGATTGAAATATTTGTTTCTTTATTTAAATGTTTATTTAATCTGATATTCGACGAATGGAACATAGGAATTGTTTATTCTAACACTCTTTTATAATGTGGATCTACTTTTACGTACTTTCCCTTAGAATCTCTATTCTACTCAAATATCAAGGTCTCTCTCTCTCTCTCTCTCTCTCTCTCTCTCTCTCTCTCTCTCTCTCTCTCTCTCTTTCTAAATCTTTCTACATAACATGTATACACCCTACCCACCCCAAACCCACACACGCATCTTTGTGCATGTGTGTGTCTGTGTTTGTGTCTGTATATGTATATCTATTATATACACTTACATATACATACATGCATACATACTAGGGGGAACAAGCTAGCGTCAAGGCAAATTTTAGCATGATATGCGTCTGTGTGTAGGATGTAGGAACTACTGCTCACTCTTAAGATGAGTATTACATTTATTTTATCAATTGCCCAAACTACTTCTGATATCGTTCTATGCACCCGCGTAATCTATACACTCATAACATTAATACTCAGATAGCATTAGCACGGCACTCAAACTCTCAATTGAAAAGCACATGTGCACAAACGTACATAATCACACATATCTATTCATATGTGTGTATGATATGTATACATTTGGATATGTATACTGGCATTAACGTCGACTCCAAACACTTATAAGTACGCCTGTTTGCAATTGTGAATGCAAAAGTGATTTGACTGGTTAAATCTGAAAGATTGGCATGTCGTTGTAAAAAACATAGTCTGGAGACAAGTGAACTGCTGTGAGGACATATTTCTGCTTCAAGAGCCTTTATCAGTTCAGTAGTTGGCCAAAGTGGATTACTGCGAATATACGTTTTCGATGTATGTAAACATAGATGTTAATATTTATACCCCGAAAGAATTTTGAATAAGTAAAACGAATACGAGGCAAGATAATTAATTCACAGTCATACCAATAGATTTGGACAAAGTGTAATAAATTTAAATTGAAAAAAGAAAAAAATCAAATACATACAGGACAAGTTCTTGATTTATTGAAATCATATTCGCTTCTAAAGAAATGTGACTAAAACCTAGTAACGATTTCTAAAAACACAGAATATTAAAGATAGATCAGACTCCTCTTGAACTGGTATGAGAATAAAGTACTTGAAATCTAATTTTCAAGAAACGAAACGATAGATAAGGACATAAGAGCACTCATACAAATACAAACACACGTATTTATGAGTGTCTTTGTGCGATAGTGATTTCTTAATATCCGTAGGTAAAGTGCACCAGGGACCAGATAGTTTAATGTGCTCCATCGAATCTAAAATAATGTTGTTATCTGAGTTTACATAGTTGCTAAGAGTAGCAATTCAATCAAATACCTATAAGCTCTCACGTTGAGTTACCCAAGTCTTTATCCTAATAAGTGCATCCTCGCATTTCCGTATATGTCCGTACACGATATATATATTTTAATGTGTATTCGAATGTATCTATATAAATACTAGCAACAAAATTCATTCAATTACTTGAAAGACTGGTGGAAGTAATTCGCAGAGTTGACGATTTGCTAAGATATCGATATTATTTAATTGGTTCATTGATGAATTTACTTCAATTCGCAAGAAATCAACAGGTCGCGCATATAAAATGCTATCGATTTTGAAATTTCTCAAACAGATTGATTAACAAATGGACCTCCAACGGTGAAATAAACAGCACAGCTTGCTTCTCTATCTACAAACCACTCAAAGTTTCAATAAACGAAAAAGTTTCGTCTTTCTGATAATTTAAGTGGCTTTTAAGTAATCGCAGTAAAACTTGATTCGCCATTTGGTTTCATAACAACTAACATAGTGTAATCTGTTAATGTTATCATTTTTAGAATCGCCAGAGTATCATTGAGCAAGAAAGATTCCTTATATAAATGCTCGATTTAGTGTAGAATCAATGATATTATTAGATCATTGATTTGCAACTGTTTACACATTACATTCGCTATTGATATTTTATCAAATAATATAATTTCAAAGAAAAATGAAAAATGTAATTAAAAGAACATCAGAAATATGACTCTATGATAATTTCAGTTACCAGTATCATAGATACAGGTATGGCTGCGTGGTTAAAGTAAGAAGTTTGGTTCATAACTGCCCGTATTTCAATAGTTCGGCATCTATGCAAGCAAATTCTATTGGATTTGATACGTTTTCACCCACCCATGAGGATAATAATTCTTGAAAACAGACAAACGGTGCAGTCTTTTCGTATCTTAGGAAATGCTATTGATTTTTACGTACATCATTGCCACATAGAGCATCAGAATTCAGTGTGAACATTAATTTATAAGTTGTAAGTAAATAGTTAATAATTTAGGTATAAAAGTAATCCATTATCTGATTCCAAATAAATCGTAAAAACTAACTAAAAATCTGTAAGATGAAAGATTTTGTTTCTCATATATGTAGTCCCAGATAAGGTCTCAAACTGTTTAGCTACTTGTGCAAGATTTCTTCCGCAAAAGTATGCTTTCTAGAATGTAGTCGGTGAAACTCTATTACGCCCGTCCTATTCATCTATCTATGAGTTACATAAAAAAAGTATCAAGAAAATACTGGTGATGTTATATTCAAACTGAAGCTCTGCAATAACTGCAACTAATAGATAATAAGCTACTTAGTCATACATTTATAACACATCTGTCCCATGGAGACTGTAAAGGTTAGCGCAGCTAGTTACATGAAATGCGTTGTTTCTTTGCGCGCCTTTAATTTCTAAGTTTGAACTATTATGAGAATAAATTTATTGTTTGTATTTTGGATTCATAAAATTAAGAACCTGATTTGTTCTGAGTATACTCACTCTACTACATACTTCCTGCATAGATACGTAATTTAGCACAAATAACAGAAATTAATATTGGTTTCACATTTTGGCACAAGGCCAGCAATTTTGGGAGAGGTGGCAAATCGATTGCATCGATCCCAGTGATGAACTGGTACATAAAGGATGGAAATCGAAGACGACCACAGCGGTATTTGAATCCAGAATGTAAAGACGGATGAAATGCCGCCAGGCATTTTGCCTGGCGTGCTCACTTTTCTGCTGACTATTTTATCAGCTCAGCACCTTAAACAAATTCTGTCAGCTAACTCTCCTTCAGGTCGGCACCTTAAACAGAAATTGATATTATCACATCATAATTCTGCCGAGGTCAATTTTGCCATCCATACTTTCGGGATTGATTACTGGGGTCAATGTAAACGACTTAGCCGCTTCCTCCAAACTCCTGGCCTTGTAACAAAATTTGAAACCAATATTATCAAAAAACATATTCGCATTATTGGTAGTGACAATGAATTGCCTTATTCCAGTATGCAAAAATCATGTTATTTCATGTAATTGTTTATACCCTACAACAGGTCAGTCGTGACAATTTGTTTTCGATAAGCTTGCTCGATTTTTCTATATATCTTTCTCATTTACTTATTTTTAAAAAGTATGTTGATATACTTCTATTTGCTATTATTTTTAATGTCCTAATGCTTTTCATAGCTTAATACACTCTTTGATACTAGTACTCTTGCACATTATTCTAGATTTATATTGATTGTCGTTGATTAAACATTGCTGAATGTTGTTTGGTATTTTAAGCAAAATTATATTCTCTCTGTTAGTTTAGACTAACTTCAAAATTTATACACTGGAACAACAGCGCATGTGTCATTTACGTGTCCAAAGATAAAAGATAAAAAGTTACATATGCATCCAAATTTAAATTATATAATTACAAGTGTCGATTGAAGTACCACTCTAAGTAAAAAGGTTAAATTTCCAAAAAAAAAACGCATAAAAATATTAGTGTCAAGAGATACGTAGAGAATTTGTGATGTACCTGTTGGATAGGACGAGGTAGGAGTGGCATGAGAACAACGAAGTATCATACAAACGAAAAGAAGTATATCTAAAACACCTGATTAGTACTCAAATTGAGTGTGCGTCATGCAGTATACAAAAATGTGAATGGATACGAGATACATTTATAGAAAAATACTTAATAATTGATTAAATACGTACTCAATCCCACACACCAATTGTAAGTGTCCAATGTAACTAGGGGATAAATATCCCGATAAAAACGTGTGCAATATTACTATTTATAAATAAATATTCCAAACACGAACAGAAACCTTTAAAAAATCGTGTGATTCAATATAGGCTCATACGCCAAGAATGGCCAATTGTTGATCAAGAGATCCATCAGCGATGACTGGATGTAGACAATAATAATTCTGTGCATCGTATTGATTGAGTATCAAAAGGCTTTTGACAGTCTTTCTCTCAGGTGGATCGTGAAAACACTCGCAGCATTAATATAGGATACATGACACAATTTATAAGTAACAAGTTTACTGATATAGGCAAAATTATGTATTATAAAAAGGAAATAATTCTCAACTAGAAAAGAAATACTCGAAAGTTATTCCTTCTTTCCATTCCCATATTTTCTTAAACATGACTGAACTTGTATACAAATGATATGTTAATATAGTTAAGCACGTGTTGTGTACTGCTGGACTCGCATAGTGTTCTGGAAATAGATATTATAGCCATTCACCAGAAAAAAAGGGATATGGAATTCGAATTAGGATTATGTACCAAAAAAACATTAAACAGAGGAATGTTAATTCAGCACACAACCATCATATAATACAAAATACAAACAACGTGATATATGTGCAAATATAGACATACAAATACTTAAAAATCAACGAACGGCTCTGTGCAAACACAGATATAATATTGAAAGAAATACATAACGATAGATATTATAAGTATGAGACAATATTACTTAAAGCAGAGCCAAATAAAAAGAAATAAATTGAGATACACCAATACAGACGCTGCTCTACAAATTAGTCCTAATAATAATAGTTTCAGCTGGATGATAAAGCGACAACGAAGGTTTGATAGAAATATAAGTACAATAATTGGATTTACAACTCTAAATTGTGATATAGATACATCATTTACGAATTCTGTGAGTAGCGAGTGTAAACAGCTGAAAAATCATTGTAACATTTTCACAGTAGGATTGCAAAAGTATCGATAAATGAATTATGAAAGTTTGTTCCGTTTCGAAGCACGGCGACGGATATAAAAAATAGTGGATGAAATGAAAGATAATTATGAAGAAAATAGAGACATCAGAAAAATTGTGTGAAAAGCTGTAAGTCAAATGGTCTACTGAATGCCGTGATAAATTTGTGCCACAAGAAACCCTTCACGGCCAATACTTGAATAGACTGACCATGGGAGAAATCGGGAAATTCAACAGAGTTAGGGAAACAGTAGATCGAAGTAAGATACCAGTCAAATATGAAAGAGAGTGAGAATTTGGAAAAGCATATGGAGTGATAGAAAGGAATTTAATAAGGAAGCTGAATGGGCAAGGAGAGAAGAACAAAAATGGTTGAGATTGAAGAACAAAGATGGAATGTTATTACAATGTAGAAACTATATCAAAGCTCTATATAAAATTCATAAGTGGAAGTCTCCTGTACCTGATAAAATCACAGACTTCTGGTTTATCAGCATCTCATCATTCTACCGTCATTTAATGGTATGTTTCTCTAATATCATCAGAAACCCCGAAATAACAGTAAGCTGGATAACAGTAAGGATAACACACCTCTTCCCTTGAACGCGCTATTCAAGAAATCAAAAAAATTACTGGCCAGTCACTTGTTTGACCACCATGAGTAAAACAATTACATCCATACTAACCTAAAGGATATACTAATTTCTCGAGGAAAACAACTTCCTTCCCCTTGAACAAAAAGGATGCAAAAGAAATTCATACGGCTGCAATGAACAACTATTAATAAATTGCATAATGCTCGAAAATTGCTCGGCCAGAAAACGAAATCTTAGCACAGCATGGATTTGACAGCATCACACGAAGATGGATTTTAAAGACACTAAATACATACAAGATTTCTCCTTTCGTAAAAGGTTTTCTACATCACAGTATGTGACTGTGGAACACAAAATTGTTTCTGAGCCACGAGAAAGGCTTGTATTGACCAGAGAACATCGAAATACAACATGGAATATTCCCGGGTGATTCACTCACCCATTTCCTCTTCTTTCTTTCCATCATTCACTTATCCCACGAGATGAATAGAACAATTTACGGTTACAAAATGTTTGACAAGATCATCTCACACTTGCTCTACATGCCTGATCTGAAATTATATGCAAAAGATGACAAGGATCTGAAAGGGTTATTAGTAAATGTGAAAAAAAATCAGCGATGACAGAAATATGGAATTTGGCCTTGAAAAGTGAGCAAAAGCTTCGTTCAAACATGATAAACTGACAGCCAATAACACGGCCCAACTTGTACATGTTTCACCTATCAAGGACCTGGATCAAGGAGGTCTTTAAACGTATATTGGTTTACACGAAGAGAAAGGGATTCAACACGGATTAATGAAAGAGATCACGAAATAGATGTGTCAGAATGATTCTGAATAAAATTGCAGCTCTAAAATCCCCGGCTGTACCTCTTGTCCTGTGTATCCTTAATGTCATAAATTGGAACCTGAGTGATCTACAGCGTATGGACATACAGATCAGGAAACTGATGACACTAAACAGTATGCAGCATCCCAAATCAGACGACTACAAGCTACAGATACACTTGGAGCAGTGACTGATGAACATTGTGAAAGATTTCACCAGGATATTAGAGCTATGGAGAAACGGTACCAAGGCTTCTAGAATGATAGGATGCTGGCTGACTACTGCTGGACTCTTTAACGTGATCAACCAGATCAAGAACACCGCAGGAAATCCAAAACACAACAATAACTCTGTTGTCTATTTTGCCTGACCCATTTTTTGTGTATTCACTCTATGTAGAATGATATTGATGATTTTGAACTCAATAAACTCATTTACTTTCTAAAAAGATTATTACATTTATTATTTATTTATTACATTAATGATCTTATATATACAAATATGTGAAAATGTGCATGTATCTACTGAAAAAAAACGATACGTGCTGTATACAAATGGAAAAAAAGTTTGAAATCAGCATAAAAAATTAGTCAAAAAAGTTTGTTTTGCATTCGTAACGAGTATAATACATTTAATTTTGTTGACCAGTGTATACGTGTTGTTATGTGTTTGTACGGTATCAATATAGAACCTTTGATCTGAGTAAAAGTAGAAATTTATATGGACAAAAACAATAAATAGATTCCATAAAGAGAAACATTCTCTCAAATATAATATAATGTTACTCATCTGCTTTAAATTTCGAAGGAAATATTTCTCTCTGGAGATATCAACTACAGGATGGTTACAATTTAAATATATTATATTCCATATATTAATCATAAACAGGGAGTGCTCTCGCTGAAAGGATATTGCACCAGATATTCGTCAAATTATTAATCTTAAAGAATAAAAATTAGCATGCTGTCGCTCAGTAAAGAGTAGCTTCTAGCCATATTTGTTACCTGTTATTATACATTTAATGTGCTAATGAAATTAATGCACAATACGTACGCACTCATTCACACATACACATATATTGCCACCTGTGTATGATATTACGTGTATATACAGGGTCTAATAGCATTATGCTGTACTTTTGGTATGAAAGACTTTCTTCGTAGAGATGTTGCATTAAAAAAAATACCAAATATATGAGTCGAAGCAAACATTTTCACAGCAGTGAAACACGAGATCGACAGCCGCATTTTGTTCCCCTTGGATATTGTCAACGCTGTGTATGCATTTGGAAGACGAAAGCCGCACTTCGATATATCGTAAAACGTGAACAGTGGTATTGCGGAGAACTTACCAGAGTACAACTTTGCACTACATTCATTAATGAGACTCTGATTCAGGACTTCCTGGCTTTATGGAGCGTGAAACCCCAATGGGGTGTGCGCACAGGTGCCAAGCTATATCGGCCTTTGCCTTTCCCTTGGTTAACATTGGTGGCATGGAGCGGGGAGGCCAGTATGCATGGGCGACAGCTGGTTTTCCATAAACATCCTTGCCCGGACATGTGCCCGAGAGGATAATTTCTTTCTAGGTGCAATCCCATGGTCAGTCATGACCGAAGGGGGGGTCTCAGTATAGATAGATAAATAGATAGATAGATAGATAGATAGATAGATAGATAGATAGATAGATAGATAGATAGATAGATAGATAGAAAGTTGACATTTACAGTAAAGCAAACGACGAAGACAGTTCTATAAACAACATGGAAGTCTATTTGTTTGATGGTCGGGAATGTGAGAAGGTCTTTTACGTTTCCAGCCAACGCTTTTCAAAACAAAGGAACACGATAAAATAAACAGAAAGAAAATAAAAAAAAACTTTTGGAGTTAGCGGTCAATCATGTGTGTGTATGTGTGTGTGTGAATGTGTGCATGCATATATATATACCACGTGGTTCAGTTCAGTTCCATTACGTGGCATCTTGTGTAAGCGTCTTGCCTCTAACGTTGTGAGCATATTTGATAGACACCAGTCGTATGTATATATATATATATATATATATATATATATATATATATATATATATATATATATATATATATATATATACGTCTTATAGTAAAAATAGATACATAAGGGTGGAAAATCACAGGAATAATACCATATGTCCAACGCAAGATATAATATGTGTTCAATTCCTTCAAGAATCAATAAATAAATGTATAGTATTCAGTCTCTAAAGTGTCCAAAAGGTACGGTAAAAAGACAGGCAAATACAACAATAAAAACTTTAGAAATATCATGAATGTTCAAAATATTTATTAAAAAAAATATTTATAAACATGCATGATTTCCAAGTTGTATAAAAATATGACAATTAAAGTTAAAACATTACGATATATAAACGTACATTATGATATAACATATAATGGGTAAATATATACGGTATGATGAAGTTATAAATTTACATGTATTATATTAAAAACGTGTACATTAGGACAGGATATAAAAAAACGTATAATATAAAAGTTAAGTTAAAAGTATATATCTACGGACCGTTTCTGAGATGTGTCTATTAATATGGTGTTGTACTCATATTAGAGATTAGACACTCCCTTCATCAGGATGTTTGTTGTACATAAAGAGGAAGGAATAAAAATATAGAAAACGTAAAAAGTTTAGAGTGATATAATACAATATACAAGTAAAACAACTGGACACAACACCTTACCTCACTTTACATGTAAATTTATAACTTCATCATACCGTATATATTTACCCATTATATGTTATATCATAATGTACGTTTATATATCGTAATGCTTTAACTTTAATTGTCATATTTTTATACAACTTGGAAATCATGCATATTTATAAATATATTTTTTAATAAATATTTTGAACATTCATGATATTTCTAAAGTTTTTATTGTTGTATTTGCCTGTCTTTTTACCGTACCTTTTAGACACTTTAGAGACTGAATACTATACATTTATTTATTGATTCTTGAAGGAATTGAACACACATATTATATTTTGCGTTGGACATATGGTATTATTCCTGTGGTTTTCCACCCTTATGTATCTATTTTTACTATAAGATGAATTCTAGCTCATGCTGAGCACTTCAACTCTAGCCCGTCTTTATGTATTGTTATATTAACAATACATAATTATACAAAAATTACAGTTAATATATA
>NC_068982.1:160441295-160455212 GCF_001194135.2 Octopus bimaculoides
CCCCGTCTCACCTCACATCCCACCTCCTCCTCCGACCACAATTACACACAGTAATTAATGCATGGAATTTCAATCGGATGAATTAGGAGACTGGAAATTGGGGCAGGTTGAGTCGTGGAAATTCCCGACAACAACTGTTTCTCTCCGATGAGTTTTGCAAGGAGGCGAATCTTGCTGTTAACGTATGGTTTTACATTAGCATCCCTGTCCGGCAACACAGTCTCCACAGTCTCCAGCAGCGCATATAACCGTTTGAATTCAGCCTAAAGCCCTGTTATATTATGCATGGATGAAATCTAGCGTGCAGGCTCAGTCAGAACGCGCTCTGTGTCCCTTCCTGCTGGCCACAGCGTTGTAGTCTCTATTGCAGCTGTCCTTGTAACGTTTCACAGCGTCGTAGTCTCTATTACAGCTGTCCTTGTAACGTATCTAACCTTCTCGGTGATCCGAAGAGTGTTGTTTTGCTTGGTTTGTAACATTCAGGTGTCGTAAACAGTCTCCGGTTCTATCCCGCAGCAAATTATATGCGTGGCCGATAATGATTGCATTATGAGAGCTGCTTCTAATTCGTAATTTAATTTTCTCTCACAGGCACCACGTCGCAGAACATCAGCAAATAGATTTCACTGTATTTGCATACAAGTCGCAGACCAGCGATTCATTTCGTTTCGAGATGATCCGATTTCATGATAGTGATAAATTACAATAATGGCAAATGTCGGTATCTACCATTCTTGGTTTACCAAGGCGTGTTTTCTCGCCTGGTCTGTGATATCCAGCTGTTTATTAAAACTCAGCGTCATGTAACAAGCTTTCCCTGTGTGGTATTTTGCAGCGCATTTTAAATATAAGCAAAACACAAACATAATGTATGTGTGACAGAAATGACTGTGTGGTAAGAAGCTTGCTCCTCAACCACATGCTTCTGGGTTCAGTTCCAAGGCGCGGTAACTTGGGCAAGCGTCTTCTACTATAGCGTCTGGCCGACCGAAGCCTTGTGAATGGAATTAGATGAAAGATGTTCGTTGTATATATGCATATACATATATATGGAGAATTCACAAAAAAAAACAAAAGACGAAGACGAGTGGTGTAGACAACAAACAGATGTAATAGTTTAACGCTCGGGAAGTGAAGAAGTCTGTAAGGTTTCGGGCCTACGCTCTTCCACAGAAAGGAACACAGAAAGAACCAAAGAGAGAAAATAAAGAATGTGTAGTGGCTAGCGATATATATGTGCGTGTGTGTGTGTGTGTGTGTGTGTGTGTGTGTGTGTCTGTGTGTGTCTGTGTCTGTGTGTGTGTGTGTGTGTGTGCGTGCGTGCGTGCGTATGTGTGTATGTGTGTTTGTGTTTGTCCCCTCACGGTGCTGGTGCATTTACACCCACGTAACCTAGGGGTTCGGTAAAAGGGGTAAATAAAATAAGTACGAGGCTTTTTTTTAAAAAAAAGGTATTGTATTCGATACATTTGCCTAAAGATTCATCAAAGCGGTGCTCCAACATGGCCGCAGTATAATGACTATTACAAGCAGAAGATAAAAAATACAAGATATATACACATACGCGCACACACACGTGTGTGTGTGTGTGCTTGTATTTGTGTGTATGTGTGTTTCCATATCTATATATCATTTATATTGAGAGATTGCGATATTGGGATATTTTCTAATGTTCAAAAAAGATGATTCATTACAGCAACTGAAGAACATTGATCATATATTTATAAGTAGATTGTCGTCAACATGCCTCGTTATGGAAAGCAATATCGAGTACCGAGATTTTGAAAAAAAAAGTAACAAATCAAAAAGAAAAGCAAAAGAAGTGCTTTAAGAAGTTTAAACTTGTGGGCTAATAGAAACAAGAGATTCTTTATGGACCGATGGCCAATTTGCATCCTTCAATAACTAATTTCAAACAGTATGATTCAAGTGACTTGTTTTTTTTTTAATGTCATTGGTAGATAGGTTATGTTCTGTTAGAAGACATATATACCAGCATGCATGTCATCGATTGCATTATATTTCCTGTGGCTTAAACAAGTTTTATGCAACAGGAAATAAGTTGTACGCAGACTTATTCAAAAGAAATGTGCGAAATATAACTGATAGAGCTTAAGGAAATTGCATTCAAGGATTCTGCGTGGTTGTAGGGAGTGAAATGTACAAGTCCTCGCTTTCTTCAGTTACAATATAAGAAAAAAGAAATACTTTGAATTTTTGACGCAGTAATAATTAAAAACAATAATATAAAAGACTGACTGGAGCGTTCATGAGTTCTCTATTTTAGAGTAAAGTATGATATTTGGCGTATTTATGCTGATGAAATATATTCGACTATACTATGTCGAGGTGGGATCAATTCTCGTTGGTTATTAGCGTAATAGATAATATTCTAATGGTCTGGCCTTGAATTTAGAAACTAGGTTGTGCTGTATTTGAGAAATCCTAACAGAAAACCCTGAATATTTCAACGCACATACACACACACACACACACACTCACACACACACACACACACACGCACACACACACACATATATATATATATATATATATATATATATATGAGTATATCAAAGAAACAACAAAGCTAAAACCCAAAAATGTATTCATTAGTAAACGATATAATGGTTGTATACTAGATGTAATATCAGTTACCTCCGACTTCGAGTAATGGCTGTAAAGCTATATATATATGCATGCATGCGAGCGTACATACATACATACATACATACATACATATATGAATACATACATACATACATACATACATACATACATACGTACGTACATATATGCATACATACACATATACATATAAACATACACACACATACAAGCATACATATATACATAGACACACACGCACATACACACACACACACACACACAAACATATGTATACTTACATACAACCTCGTACATACACCCTCTCACACACACACATACATGCGAATGTTTGTTATTTTTCTTTCAGTTATAATAAAAGCAATTTTCCATACATTTGTAGTGTGTGAATTTCTTATTCTCATAAAGGATATCATGTGATAAGGACAACAAATTTTCGGTCAGTTAAAACATCTGCGGACTGAAATGCATTAAATGTTAATCTTGGCTTTATATAGTCTCTGTTGAGTTAAAATATTCATCGAGTGTATGGGTAGGAGTGTAGTGATAATTACAAGCACCAAACATTTCTCAACTTGAAAACCTACACCACACACCAAACGTAGAACAACTTTATCTTGTCATATACAAGGAAACTCTCTCTCAATAAACATCGTATATAGCGCAACAGTAACTACGAGTAAAACCCCATCTACTATATCTACATATATAGGATTTATAGCAAATCGGTTGAAGACAGGATAAAACCAACAAATGCATACCTTTTGCAATTTAGATAGGGAAAATGATACGTCAATATCCAAACATATATGGACATTAAAATAGAGCCTCGCATTAAACAATTAATGTAGAAATTACTTATTTCCAGCCAAATCGCCATAAAAGATTTTCTAATATATCTACACAAATCTACATACACTCACACACACATACACTCACACACACATACACTCACACACATACATCTATATAGCTCAAAATGTCTACCCTCACAAAACATAACGGTAAAACTTTCTTACTACTAATCAAATTGCTTATAGAATAATGAACACCAAGAGAGAACCATACAGACCAACAAACTTTACATCTATCCACATCCTTTTGTGGATATCAAAGCACAAATAAACAAATTTCTATTGCAACAACACCATGATACGCCTTCCAAAGGATAACCCCCATCTTCCAAAGAAAAAAAACAGTAAATATTTTAAATAAGACCGACAAGTAAAGAGACTTAGCAGTTAAAACTTACCACCTTCTTACAGTCATTTGTAAAACCTTAAAAAGCTCCTTTATAAGAAAGTTGACAGGTACTAAGTTTTTAAATGCTAGACTTTGTACCTTTGATCTTTACAAAGTAAAGGATTCAATCCAATAAAAAGTTAAAATATTTAAAACTATTGAGATATACTATACTTACCTTCATAGTAAGGGTGAGTCACATAAATATGCATATATGCTTACAAAGTCTTGCATATATTCTAAACAATGACACAACCCGAAGTTTAATAGATAAAAATTTTTTTCCAAAACACATTTCCATAACAACTCGTCTCAAATCTTAATGACTACTGCAAATCCAAGAGCCTCAGGACGATTGTAACTCAACAAAGACTATATAAAACCAATATTGACTTCAATACATCGCAGTGCGACGGTGGCTTAACTGGCCGGAACTTGGAGATCACTATCAATAATATAGTTGCTTAAGAGTATGTATGTATGTGTATGTATACACATTTATTTCTCTGTATGTGAGCATATATATGTGTATAACCCAGCACGTGGGTTCGGTATCACCTATAAATATGGAGACATAGTCTAACTGGAAAGGAGATTCCAGAACAGGATTGAATTATTCCCTGAACTGATTCCACCCTTGTGTGATTTCAATAAAGTCTCAGAGCATCCAAAGAGAAACAATAGGGCTCATTCGTGAATGTGACCTTCATAAAAATGTCGTCACTGTAATCAACGATATTCTGAGCTATATTTGGTGGGATTTGTAACAGTGACAGACAATACAAACCTGTCAGAGTATATCTGTGTCTGAGAATATCTTTCGGTGCATTGATACTCGGAATTTCATTGATAATATCGATTTATCCTATATATGAATAAGACAGATTATCGATTGTACATCATATATGAATACGACTACTAATATAACATACCTCCTTAACACATGCTGCATTTGTACTAGACTTAATATTAATTGTATCCTGCTACACTTCAAATGATATCTTAAATAAACCTGACATCAAACTCTCGATATGTTACAAAATAATTTATAAAAACTAATGTTTGCTTTTTGCAGTATGTTTAACTATTTACGTAATTTGATACCTAAGAACAGATATAATATATATTTTTCTTAAGTGATTATATGTAAGTCAATTTTCTTTTCTAAAACTTGTGTGAATAACGAACACTAAGCATTTCAGGGAGGGTTAACATATTCAATATCATGTTAGAAATAGCAGCAAATGCCCTTCTTGCTATAAACTACTGCCGTAATTATAGGAAATACTGGCTTATATAATTTCGTAGAAGCCACATATGAGAAAAATTCAAAACCATATGCTAGAATGCTTTCAAATTTAGTCTTTTCTGGGGCTAAGTAACGATAGTGACTAGTTTTTCCCTTCATTAAAGACGTAAGAGAGATTACATGTCCCATATTTAATGGTATGGAATTTAAGAATTCCGGAATACCTGGTAGGGAAATGTAAATAAAATTAGTACAAGTATAATCAACTTCATTATATTGACGTTTTGTGTAGATGCTCTATTTCTCTATAAATTATTGGCTGTATATGTATGAATCATTGAAATTCCGGATTTTTCAGAGCTACTAGATTCTATATGGATGTTAATTTTTTCTAATCGTTTTCTTGTCCCAGATGTATAAATAGAGAGATACAAATTTCTGTGGATTGACATGTATAAAGTTGTGTGTATACTGTGCGCATCTGGCTTTAAATATTTGTTTCTCTTATATACTTAGTCTTCATAACATATGGGGTTGTTATATGTTATCTGTATACAAAATCATTTATCTTAAAGGGAACAGGACTTAGTTGTTGCAAATGAATCCATACGTTTGGACGAGGTATTTCAATTTTTATGATCGAGTTTGTGGTTGGATAATTCATGTAGGGAATTCATTAAGGAGTGGTAGCTAAACTTATCACCTCACCTAATCAGATGCTATACTATCAAGGACAGGAAATTATAGGCTGTATTAAATTTTAAAGTTAAGATTTTGGAGATACGTTACCATGCGGTGTTTCATTTCATTATTTTACTGTGGAGCGTTTTAAGCTCCTATTAATTATTCTTTATACACTCCTCTTATCAATACATCATTATAATAGATTCTTTCTCGGTTTGATATTTTGTGGCGTGCGGGATTGGGGTGGTAAATATTTAATTTATATGTAATATATCTTTATTTTGTTTTATATACTGTTTTTGCTTTCCAGTCATTAAGTGTAATGCAATAATGCATAAGATATGGCTGATTCCAGTACCTGTGTTGATGGATATTCTTAAATTACACTCCTTAAATTTGTTTCTTAGAAACACCTCATGCTATGACCATTCATGTTCTTGGAATATTGTTAATCATTTCTGTATCAAATATCAGTACTAAAATGAAGTGATTATAAAACAGAGCCAATTTCATGACCTTCGTTATAATGGTGATTTATATAGTAATCTTCATTACAATGATGACAAACATGTCTGTAATACCTACAAATTTTATTGAGTTTGATCTGAATGAGAATAACCTTCGAAATTGATCGGGAAGATTCCAATACCCCGAATTGGTGAAAATTTTAATTCCCCGAATTGGTGAAAATTCCAATACCCCGAATTGATGAACATGCAAGGTGAACAGGCAAGGCGTCCTTTTCAAGAGCTTACTATTAGAATTCTTAATGATAGTCTGGTGTTATTCCATTCAGAAACTTATGTAGTGTTCCAAATTGATGAACTGAGAATTTCTTAATTCTCTCATGACATTTACTAAACTGGAGTCAATTGTGACCTTGTGCGTGTGTGTGTGTGGAAGGATCGTGTGTGTGTGTGTGTGTGTGTGTGTGTGTGTGTGTGTGTGTATGTGTGTGTGTGTGTGTGTGTGTCTGCACCCGATATATATTGCAAGCAGGAGAACAAACGACAAAAACAATACTAATGTTGAATTGGTGATAAATATTACTTCTTTGTATAGTTACTACTTTCATTTCTTACAGAGATCTAATTAACTACACTGCTTGTTACAAAAGTAGTGACCGGTTGTCATTCACTTTTCTATATATTGTGAGCTGGAGCTGATTACTGCCATCTATAGTGCTGGGACGTCTACCTCTGTGAATGAGCTAAAATAGATCTAAACCGTTCGATCTGGTGGTCTCGTCGTCTGCTAGAATCTCTGGGAGGGGTTCGCTTCCCTGTTGCCATATATATCGAGTGCAGATTGCATCGATAAGCAGCTGGAGGAGGCATATTATTGCCTCCTTCAGTTTCCTCGGAAGCTTTGAAATAAAGTTGCAGCAGTTTTGCAAGGGCTTGTTTTCATGACTCGAGAAAGAACGCTACAAATTACATCGGAGCCAGCAGCTGAGTTTGCGTCTGCGTCATCTATTGCCAGTATTAATGCTTTTCTTTGATGCTGATGTAATTAAAAGTTACTGCTGCCACCCTTTCTACATTTGTAGTGGCAAAGAATTCTACAGGTTTGCCAACTTGCATGTGCCATAAAGATGGTGTGAAGACAATTCTTAATTGTTCATTCAGTGTTTCACTTACCCTATCATATTTCCTGTGAGGGAAACATCTTTTTGGAGGAGTGACCCTACCTTGTAACGCATGGAGGCAGTTCTTTGGCATATTTAAAGAAGGCTTTAATGTTTGATTCTATATATATTTTATAAACCAGGCTTCGGCGACTTTTTTGTCTTTTTCCTGGGGTCATTTTTAGATGTTTCTCAATTCCCAGCAATGCTTTTTCCAGGCTGGATTTTTCACTGCTATTGAGTTCTGTATTGGCTGGATTTTTCACTGCTATTGAGTTCTGTATTGTAATCATTCTATGCCGTCTCATAAGAATTTTCTCTTTCTGGGAATCTTGTTTTATGTGCAGTGACCATTCTCTCCGGGACAAAATTGTAGCATATGTCTTGTATTATGGACATGAATGTTTTCAGTTTCATGACATTCTTGGGTGTAGAGACACACCTGGGGCCAACCCTATTTGGTGATCTCTTGCTCTATTGAATTCCAGTTTTTGTGGTAGTTGAGATTGGATAGATTTTGGGTGCTTCTCGTAGGCTGCACGTCTGCAAATTCCTTTGATTCATACTTAGTCAGCTTTATTATGCTATGGTCCGAGACTAGTGTCGGTCTCACTTTCTTATTATGTATGCGATCCATATTGCTTGTAAAACAGAGATCAAGTATATTGTTTGTCCTAGTTAGTTGGAGTATTACTTGCTCCATGTATGACTTGTTGGTGTGGTTGTGCAAGGCTTCTACCTGGCTTTACTCACATTGAATCATTCCTGAGAGGAAATGGCCCTCTTACATTGGGCAAGTTGAAGTCTCCCATGGGAAGTACACTGATGTACTATTCTAGTTACGTTAATACTTCTATTCTTGCAAGACACACTTCGAATAGGCCCGTGTAATTCGAAGCATTTGATGCGTGATTAGTAGAACATATAATTGTATCGAGTATGTGTGTGTGTGTGTGTGTGTGTGTGTGTGTGCGCGCGCGCGCGTGTGTGTGTGTGTGTGTGTGTGTGTGTGTGTGTGTGTGTGTGTGCGTTCGTATGCACAGCCATTTATACAAATGTGCTGGGAATGTTTAATACTTGGCTACTCTTCGGAATGATTCATGGTAAATCAAAACATCACATTTGTGTATGTGTTTGGGTATATGTACCTCACTGTGAGCATGAGAGTGAGCGTTGAGAGATAGAAAAACTATGCAGCTGGGTTGCGTCACTTCATGGCTGAAGCTTTTCTTCAGAGGAGCTTTAAAAGTCTCCAGTTATATTCATTAGTGAAGTTTAATCCCTTAAAGAAAAATTCCTCGAAATAACTTTATAGGGCTTTTTGGTATTTTATTTAGTCGCCTCATATTTATATATTTATAAATACGGTCTTTAATCTCAATCCATTATACAAAATGCATTGGGACTGCTACTGACTTGAAAATTTAATCCATTCTACTGTTCTTCGAACTTAAACCATTAGTTGATTAAACTTTTTACTCTTCTGTTGAGTGTATTTTTTCAACTCACGTTTGTCAAGTCGTTCGATTAAGTAGTTCAATGAATTCTGAGACACTAATAGCTTTTGAAAACAAGAAATATTCCTTTCTGTGCGCTGATTTGTGTTAAAGTTCAGAAATTTATTAAAACTTTCATGATTTTCTCGAAAACTTGTGATGAAATATGTTTAATAAATAATTAAATATGTTTGTAATTTATTTCATTGTCGATTGAAAACAATGTATAACCTCGGGGTTTATTCCTTGATACAAAACGAAAAATTAACAAACGTAGCCATTGATTTTTTTCTATTAGAATCGATACATCTGTAAAAAATGGTGTTTTTGTTTCCTTCAGCTTTTTAGTGTAAGAATACAAATTGCTTATATTCTAGCTCTTCCTATTTTCAAAATTTAAATATGTGTGGTATGCGTATGTATATGTGTATGTGTGTGTATGTGTGTGTGTGTGTGTGTATGTGCGTGTGTGTGTGTGTGTGCGTGTGTGTGTGTGTTTGTTTGTAAAGGTGTAAAGTAAGAAGTTCTTTGTTGTTCTTGCTCTTCTTAAGGACCCCGCACAAGTATTTTAACGAAAGTTTCGATTAGAGGAAATGTATTTACTTTGTCGCATTCATACGTTAATACTCTCATAGCCTCACTATTCACGCAATACAGATATTGCAGAGGCTATAAACTAAATAGTTTTCGTGTCTTATGTACTCCGAACATTAAATTGGTTCTCAACCAGCAATTAAGAAAAAATATTGCTCACAATGATCATCAGCAAAAACATTTGGAACGGCTAATTTATTTCCAAATGCGAGAAATTAAGAACGGTAATTTATTATTCTTTTTTATTTGAATGAGTTACCGGTTTATAGACAATGGACGGATTTACGCTGAAAAATTGCTTTGAAAGATTTAAAATTACTCCATTAACTAGCGTTAAAGTAAGTATATCGATAAAATATGGAAAGCTATGAAAGTTAAAAAGAAAACTTATGTTAAAGATGAGTAACATGACTGTATCTAAATATCAAGTGTAATTTTCTTTCACATACCAATATATACATACATACATATCTATATATCTATATATATATATATGTTAAATCTCTGAATGCGGTATTAACAGTAACTACACGACAAGGTGAAGTATATTTACCACTTAAATGCGGCTGACCCCTAAGGGATGTTACTGTTGCTTTTATATATATATATATATATATATATATATATATATATATACGTGTGTGTGTGTGTATGTGTGCGCATATACTGATAGATTGATAGATATATCATATAATCATAAATTCATATGCGAGACATTTTTACTCTGGTTCAGACTCTATTTCGGTTGAAAATGAGCTAAATCAACTAGAGTATGATTTGAAATCAGAATTGCATACACAGTGAAGAGAGTTTGTGCCTTATGTGCGTATTATTCAAAATGATATAGAATGCTACCCCTTTCGTAAAAATACATTATACAGCATTAATGAATATATTTCCAATTTCAATTATGATATTTTGGAATGTTAAAAACTAAGTACGATATGCATTACGAATATAATAGAAAGTTGTAATAATCTGTTTACCATTATCCATTTATAATTAAATATATGGTATCTAAGGAAATCTGTCTCTATATGTATTCTTCATGGTGTTTTAGGTTTACAAACTGCATGCTTCGAAAGGAGCTATTTTGTTTTCATTATGAATATCAGAATGGGACATTAACGTCAGCTTCAATAGTATGGAAATAATACAAAATCATTGCAATATTTCCTTCCGTTTTCTTTTTGTTATAATATATCTTTAATGAAAATATTAAAAAAAAATGTATACTTCTATATTCTAATGAAAGGATGCATTAATGAATTATTTACATGTCGATCTATTGAACAACGTCTATCTTTTTCGATAAGTATTTAGTCTCATGCATTCATATTTACATTAATATGCCATTGAAAGTTGACTTTACGTCTTATACAACTTATTAATTTACTGGTATCTCATACATCCACATAGAAATGAATACAAGGACTCTTAATTAAACTGTTCCTACCTCTCTTACGTTGACAACATGAGCAATAACATACCGAATTGAATATTTATATTTGTACTTGACTCTCATTCACTTAACTTTTCCTCTTCTTTTTCCATCCGCAATGTCGCTTGTTCTTTCTTTCTTTCTTTCCCTTTTCGTCATCCACTCTTAAAATTAAATTATTCACTGCTACAGGTGCTACAAGACAAAGAGGTTCTGAGGTACACCCATTTTTTTTTTGTGAGGGGAGGTTATTCTAGTATAGTGTGTGTGGTAGCAATAGAACTTTTCCTAAGCCTTGTGAGTGCATTTGGCAGATGGAAACTAATAATGAGTACTTGGGTCGTTTGGTTTCACTAAAATTCTTCAGGCGATGCCCCAGGATTGCCACATTCTTCTAACTGAAACAAGAAGAAAAATATAAAAAGATTTCATAATAAAATTAGTATCTGTGAATTGTGAATATTTGTATGAAATATTACGAGTAATAGGAACGTGTACTATATACACAACAATTTTCAATAAAAAATGAGATAAACACTATCCTCTAATCATGTAACTACTGGAATTAATCTAATGAATAGCTTTTATACACCGACATCTAATAATCAGGTTAAAAAGAAACACGTCTTCGCCCGATGTTCTGTACGATTGTCTATACTTGCTTTTGGAAATGCCTATGTATATATAGCGGTGAACCTTAAATAATTTTAAATACAGTAAATATGAAAAGCACTTGCAGCTTCATGAATAGAAATAAATCTAATTAATGTCCTGTGGATGCTTCCTGATAAAGCGATTTAGTACAAATGTCACTTGGACCATTATATGGAAAGCACAACTGCATGAGGTTAGTAATAATATATATAATTTGCGTATGTCTGCGATTTTTGAAACAAATTAAGGAAAAATCAAATAGTCATCAATGAGATATTGCAATAAGACAACGTCCGCACATCTACTGTAATCCCTGTTACACAATATTGGAAATTAACTTATTTAATTTAAACTGCATGCATGATTAGGAAGATTTTTGTTTGGCTTTTACTTTTCAACTTTTTCAATTTTGTTTCAATTGAGTTCATATTTGGTATGTTGAAGTAGTTTTGTATGCCAATTATTGAAATGCGATTATTTTTGCTATAGGCAGTGCTTTTCCCATGGTCAGCTCTATGGTGGTCGTTCCAGATTTGGAAATGGAAACAATCTCCTCATACTCACACCAAACGGTAAGACCAAAAATATTGTTTATCCTGCTTCTTTACGGTGATCTCTAAATGTCACAGTGATACAAAGTTCTTCAAACATGATAGTCTATGATATAAAGTTGAGATGGAAGAATACCAATCAGTGAATTATTACTATTTCCCTCTTTAGTTTTGGGCATCAAGCCCAATTATCCGTCTGTAGGAACTAGCTTAAAGGTTTGCATGAAGTACGGCTTTTAAGCTAGTCAACGATAAATTTTGAACCCGTTGTGTGAATTGTAGTGTCTTTATAATTTTCGAACATTTACAATGATATTTCTTTGTAGCTTGGATACAGTTGAAACAATCGCAGCCGGGGCTTCCAGTTCTGTCCGAACACTGTGCGAAAGACCTAACAATTAAAAAATTGGCAATTTATATGTCGATGTGTACCGCACACATGCTAACGATGACTGCATTTTGTGCTAAGAATTTGTTCGCCATCGGTGATCTCAAAAAATAAAATAGAAGATACACAAACCCAAAACTTTTAATTGGCCCTATGAGAGCAATATACTGACAATGTGCTGTCCTTAGATACCACTCCCACACAGAACACACACACGCACATATGTATATGTGTGTGCGTGTTTCTTTTGTGTGTGCGAGTGTGTGTGAATGTGTTTTATATTATATTCTTTTATTCTAATCTGTTCAACCTTGTCCACTGTGGAGCAGCTGTTAAAATGGATTAATCGATCAAATCGACATCAGTATTTACATTTAATAGTTTCGTGCATATAATCTCAATCACTTTGGTCGAACTAAGAAGACAGGGGTTTATAATACATAAACAAACTGCAAAACACTGTCACGTGGTGTGAGAAATACACAATTTGCATCCCAATTTTCCTCCTGGACCACGCTTACGCAGTGTACATATTAGAAAATATATATGTATATACGCATGCGTGCATGTGTGTATGTGTGTATGTGTGTCTGTGTGCGCGAGTAATGTCTTTGCATGTATGCATGTATTATGTATTCATGTATGTGCGATTGCGCTTCGTTCTTATTTCCTTCACCGATGTGCATAACAGAAGCTTCACTTTATAATTATAATTCTTACACCAAGTCTTTATACAAGATGTACAATATTTGTGCTAATTTTCGTTTTTATAATTACATTTATTGTATATTATTCCCATTTTATTTAGATTTTATGAGTATCTTATTCTAACGTGCGCGGTATCAAACACCATAATACACAAATCACTACTTTTACTTGACATCCTACATCGCGTGTACTTTTCCTTCAAATACTGTATCTATGAAATCAATATCTCATATAAACTGTCACTTTGTCTCGCAAACTTATCAACCATAATAACAAAATATCCTTTGTACTTTGTATGTCTTGTTCAACTAATTCATTGTTATGATACTAATAAAACTAGGCTGGTTTCAAATTTTGGCACAAAGCCAGCAAGTCCTTGGGAGGGTATAAGTCGATTACATCGATTCCAGTGTTCAAATAGTGCTTATTTATCGACCTCAAAAGGATGAAGGACTAAGTCAACCTCAGCAGAATCAGAAGGCAGAATGGAAAGACGGACGAAACGCCGCAAAGCACTTTGTCCTCCGCTTTAACGACTGGTATCAGACTAATAACTAAAATCCATTTCGAGAACAATGTGTGTGGGTGTATATATATATATATATATACCGCCTAAATATATATATTTATGTATTTATATATATATATATATATA
>NC_068982.1:160455327-160463822 GCF_001194135.2 Octopus bimaculoides
GCTCAATGGTCTAGGGGTTAGGGCAGCGGACACGCGGTTATAGTATCGCGGTTTCGATTCTCAGACCGGGCGTTGTGAGTGTCTATTGAACGGAAACACCTTAAAGCTCCACTTGCGCGTTAATTTCAGGAGCAGGCTGTTCTGTTCATTGGAACAACTGGAACCCTCGTCGTCGTAATTCTGCAGTAATATATATATGCGTGTGTGTGTGTGTGTGTGTGTGTACCAGTTATAAATGTTACCAGAGTTCTGAAATGGATGTCTTTTTCTCTGCTTTAACTCTTTGCTCTCTCAACTTTTGGCACCGTCAAAATGTCTGCATACATATATGCATTTCTTACAATACGTCTCTCAAATGTTACTTTGATCGTTTACGCCACATAGAGATATTATTATAGATTTTGCCTTTCGGGTCGAAAAATAATGTGCCACTGCAGTACGGGACTCGAGAGTGTCAATTAACCTCACTTGAAAAATTGATGCTCTGCTTTAATCAAAAACAATAGATAGCATTTAATGGTCATATATATTTCGGTGTACATGAGAAAATATTATCAATAAGTGTTTGGAGGATACTTTTCTCTGCATATCGGATGCGTCTGTTACAAGATAAATAAATTATAGTTTTTGTATACCTCCAGATCAGTTGTGATTAAGCGCAAACTATTACCAAAGAAGACAGTTTTGCCAAGACTGTGTCGACGTTTTCTGCAGCATATTGGTTAGCAATTTTAATGCCGCCTGGTGTGAACCAGCGTGCCTTGGTTACTATTTCTTGTAGGTCAAATGAGTACAAATATTTAGGCGGTATTTTAATTCAATTTCAGGTAAATCTCAGTAAGATATTAAACAATAATGTAATACTGATTTGAGATAATTTATCACGTCATAAAAAATGTGATAAATAGAATATACTTTTGATTAAAATAGCAATAATAATAACTTTCATCTTGCACAATCTCCTAAGTATGAAAGCTGGATTAATTCTATTATGAAATATTCATGAGAAACATAAATAATTTTACATAGATTATACTTGAAAGTGCACTTTCTGTAAATGACATTTTCTTTGAAATGGCGAAGAATCAAATTTCTTTTCTTTCTCCATTATTTCTATTTATGTTGGTTGACATTGGTAATCTATGGCCCACATCAAAGACAAGATTTATATTAATAGTGCAATTATTTAAGAATAAATCCAGTCATGTTCCTATTTGATGGGCTGCATGTCTTCTTCAGAAATCACTTGAGATTTACCACTAAGCAGATAATGTATTAAGACACAGAATAATAAGGTTCGGTGTGTAAGCATGCAGAACAGAAGTTAGAGTGAAATCCTTATAAACCGAGGTTTATTATTGCTTATAAAATATTTAGTCTCCTATTTTCTCATTATGCACAATCTATTTCGGTCGGAGAAGACTGGCTGCGAGGTTTAACTTTAGTGATTCTGGATTCTAGATTTTAACATGTTCTATAAATTCAGTCTCACACAGGACAGTTTTTATTTCACGACAGGGAGAAGAGGTACTACATCAGTCATTTAGCGCTGCCTTCTATGCTATTGTTTATCATTGGGGTATTTAGATGATATTGTGCTTGAGGTATTGTCTTTCAACAAAGATGAGCCATCTCTGCATTTGTCCGTTATATGCCACTGATTCCTTCTGTTAAAGATGATACCATACGTTTCCAACTTTCTTTAAGCAATTATTTGAATCATCTCATTTTGCCTCCTAGCACGTCGTTCTTTTCTTCATTCAACTGTGAGTAATATAGTTTTCTGGTCTGGTATTTTCCTGACAGTTCGAATCAATAGACGAAAGTATATAAGTATGGTTTACGCTAAAATTTGTCCGTCTATCCTGCATATAATTCTCCTTCACATTCCATTATAATCACTCATGTTATACTTCTTTTCTAAGAAGATGATGTCTATAAGCTATCCGGATTTCAAAACTGTATTAAAGCATTCAAGTACGCAGATCTGTAGCCTTATACAGCATAGAATCTGTCTAATACACCTTCAGTTACTGCTTTTCTCAGAACATGTTATTCATATACCCGTTCTCGCAGTCAACCAACAACTACACTTATATATTCCAGGCGGTGATGTATTTGCTCATCCATAGAGTCCTTCTGTGATTGTGACTACGTACATATTGGTTTTTGGATTTTCCAATATTTGTTCATGTACCGGGAGAGCTGGACCAGGTTCCTGAATTTTTTATGTGTGTTGTTTGTCTTTTGTTTTCTGATGCAAAGACCTAAATACATATAATCATATACATTAGCGAAAATATCGGTAACTGTCTGTGGTTTTAGTAAAGTTTAATTAACTGCCATTTCACTGTTCTTCACAAATGCTATTTTGACCGGCTCAAGTATAAAAACTAGCATGACAAACTGTGGATATATGACTCAAAATATCTATTTCTATGACAACTTTTCAAAATGTTTGCTATTGCTATTATTCTTATTTAATGGTCATGTCCGTTGCTGACTTCTATAACACACACCGATCTTATTCTTTATGAGATATTATAATAGTGATACCATTTCCGAAGAATCATGAATTTTGAAAATAGCTTAAACTCATTAAAGACGGATACCTTTCCATTTCTATGAATTTGAAATATCGATTCTTCGTGTCAAGTGAAAAGATTTCAGTATGTCTATGATTCCAATTAAAAAAAAATCTAGACTTCATAAAATCGTCGTAAAATAATTAATACGCACAATGCAAGTGCGCATATTCCATTAGTTCTCGTTCATTCCAATCAAGTCACTGTATTTTTAATATCATCTCGAAGTTCTTGATAATTAGTCTGGGTATATAACCAAATGTATCCCAGACGTCAACATGCAATCAATCTCCACAACTGCTCATAAATACCAAATATGCTTCTTTTTATATTTTTACAAGCAATCCGATTTGTGGAAGACTTGGTTGCTAATACCAGCAGAACCAGCGGCTAAGCATAGTTTCCATTCTTCGTTCGGCACACTACTTATAATGATTTCAAGTTTCAAGATCCAGTCTCAGAACACCAGCAATAATACATGTAAGCAAAATTTAATTGCGAAAATTCGACAAACATGTGAGAACTGCAATGAGGTCATAACTAAGTGCTACCTCAGTTGTATATCAAAAGAGATCTTGCAAATTATGTATATACTAGTCAGTGGCTCTTCATGATAAATTTGATCCACTGTTTGTTTCAAATGGCTCTTTAATACATACATTATTCCTTTGTGTTTTGGTTGATAAACCCCTTGACAATATTGATTAAATAAATATGTTATCAAACGATTGTTATCTTCACATTTCCGCATTTCTTTCTTTTACTGGTATTTAACCGGCACCATTTCAAGCAAAGTGTCTCTCTTTCTTTTAAGAAAGTAAGTTACACGAAAACGTAAATGATCGTGTCTTCTATTTTATTTCATCTTCATTTGATGTAAAATAAAGTTGTCTTTGTTGGCATTATTGTTTAGCCAATTGCCTTTATCGATAGAACAAACCTTTGGGAAAAGCATTCATTCCAGCCTTCGTTCGTAATATGCGGGCATGGAATTTAAGACGTACACCTGGTCAAGTGATTGTGCAAAAGCTGTGTTGTGAGCTATTGGGATTAAACTACTTATTGATTTTCCACTTGGGGATGAAACTTCACATTTTGGTCTAAAGCTTCATGTGTAAGTCTATATCCTCATATTCAATTCTGAGACGTCATTTGAAATGTTGATGTAAGCATAACGCTTTTGAATCATAATTCTTAATATCTAGTTACAAAAACCTCACATTTTAGTCCAATGCTATAAATACATTTCTAAAACTTTATGTACCGATTAATATATCCTATTTAGGCATAGAGATGTGTATTCAGATGTAAGACTTCACATATTGGTATAAACGTACCCATGTTGGTCTAAGAATTCCTGATTATGTCTAAATCGAGAATTATAGAAATACTTGAGCAATATCAAAACCAATACTCAATTTTAAAATATTGGATATATATAACAAATTAAATGATATGGAATTACTTTCTGTTATATGTAGAGGAACTAATGACTACCATTGTATCACCTGATATTATTTTTATATTTGGAAATAATTCTAGGAAAATTTATCAGCGAGAAAAATAATCATTTATCGCAATACGAATTTGTATTTGTGGCTTGCTAAAAGAGTAAAGGCGTTTAACATTGATTATAAACAAAGCAGCCGAATAGAAAGAGTTTGTTGAAGAATTATCATGTCATAAAAGTGATGCAGATTTCCTGTGAACAAATTTTATATAATGGAGTAGTGGTTATATATATTAATACTCAGAAACTCATTTAGTAACGTAACCTGTAAATGTCAATGTTAAGTAATAATATGATTAAAAGTTTTATTTGGCTAATTAGTGGTACGATTCATGCTCAGAGAGATACCTCATTAATTAGTTTCTAAGCCAACATTCTTCCCCATGGCCATGTATAGTCACCTGAATGAGAATAATTGGCCAATTATCCAACACAAGATAAGACAACATAGAAAAACTGAAAAGGTTGAAATTGAAGACAATTACGTTACTGTATTTCTAGAGGCATTATTTATAACAATTACAAGCTTTAAAATATCTTTATAGTAACTACGTACATGTTTACGTTATGTTCGAGGAGGTTTATGTATTTTCAGACAGTTATGTAGATACAACTGCAACCATCTCTACATATTATGCACACTTCCACTATTATGGTAAAACAGAAGTGGAAGAATAAACAAAATAACATAGAAATAAAAAGTAGATTCTACATTTGCCGTGACTTCAGTTTATTAAAGGCGGCCAATTTAATCAATCATTTACATGCTAATATAGCACACTTTATTTCAAATGTGCTTATATATCATTACGCAATATTATTACTGGTTCACATAAAGGAGTTAGCTCAGTTGAATATTAAAGTTTTCGGAATATAGCAAGAATCTGATTTATGTTTCTTAATATCTAAATACCAAAAAGGAATATTGTAATACATGCTTTATTCCTTTCTAGAATAGTTTGACAGTAATATTTTATCAATTTGAAATATTTTATAGCTATATCTACCAGAAATTGGACGCTTGAATAATATATACCTTACATAATGTTGATAGCCCTTTAAAATGAACAAATACAAAATAGGTCCCGTAAAGATGAGTTTGGAAACTGATGATTTTAAACAATGCAATATCCTGTATATCTTATTAATATACAATGGTAACTTTTCATTTCATGAACTTTAAATTAAAGCAGAAATGCGTGCAAATATCTGCTGACCACATTGGTTTAAACTAACGTTATGCATTATTACTATGGTTTATTATTGTAATTATTAACTGTCACCAGTAATTCCCAGTAGTTTATATTCTGAAACATGAATGAAAAATAACTACTATCACATACTATCTTTAGTAAAATAAAAGAATCATCTCTCGGCATGGTTGAGTCGTGTTATATATGATTTAAGATAATGCAATCTATGTAATTTTGCAGTTCAAGTGGAGGAAGAGAATTAAAAAAATAGACAAATTTGTATTTCTATTTCACAATAAAGTATTTTCTTAATGTTATAATGAATGAATTTCATAAACTGTTCGTGATAAGCATGAGAATGTAAATAATTTTGGATGAATTCATATATATATATATATATATATATATATATATATATATAATTGGATATTAGAAATATTGAAGACGATCGAGAACATGCAGTGTTAAAAAATTGTTTTATATAGAAATGAGACAGCGTTGAGATTTTTGTTTTCTGCAACCAGATCTTTCTGTACTTATAAATGGTTGTGAATGCCATCAAACGGATGGATATATCAAACAGGTGGCTATATATATTAATACTCAGAAACTCATTTATTATCGTAACCTGTAAAAGTCTATGTTAATTAAATGATCAAAAATATTATTTCGCTAATTAGTGATACGATTCATGCTTAGAGAAGTATCACATTAATTGATTTCTAAGCCATCGCTTGGTTTACGGTTCACTTAAAAGTGGAATCATATATGTATACCTGTAAAATGGCATCAATTTGAGTCTTCACCACGGTTGATTAAAATCACGTATATTTGTTTTAACTGCTGCTTTGTATTCAGTCATTATATGTTCGAAGCATAAACGAAGAATTTAGAAGCAGGTATATTCAACTGCCTACCGTTTTCCTCTCATATTCGACAGACACAGGGAACAGATGTTTTTGTAAATTAGATCCGTAGCTGGTAAATGCTATATAAACGACGCAACAAATATGTTGTTGGCTCATATAGTAATTTTGAAATGGTAGTGTTGTTTTCATATTTATTTTACTATGTCAATATGTTAATTTTCGTTATAGGCTCGATTGCTTCACGTACAAAATATTGCTTTCATCTATATGGTGTATTTGTTGAAGGAAGAAATGCGCAACGCTTATATAACCAACTTTCCTGAAATTACATAACATATGCTCCTTTGCGCAATCTGTTTAGTTTTTTTACTATATCTTTGTGGCCATTTATGCATTCCTCTTATGTACTTGATAAACTACACCTCTGTGTTGATCGTGCTTTCAAGATACTGTACAATAAAGAACAGAAATAATAATTTTTTAGAGTGTTCCAGTTGATATTCTTGTGAAAATGAGCTTACATTGACAAGGATTTGCTGCCTTTGAAATACCGTTGTTTTAATGATATAAACGTCATTAAAACGACTCGCAAAATTACTTCCAGCAAATCAATAAGCTAGTTATGTGTGATCGGATGAAAAGCCTTCTGCAATGTATTAAGGCCTATAATATTTTCTTTTTACTATCTTGGTACGAATTAATACAATCATATCAACAGGAAATGAAAGAATTTAATGTAGGATTTTGAAATACATCTATTTGTATTCTAAACTGTCAACATTTAACTATCCTTTTCTATTGGATTGTGGGGAGAATTTTGTAGATGGATGTCTGCAAAGAGTGGGACAGAGAGATCTTATTTTTCGCCCTTTGTGAATTGTTCCTCTACCGGTATGGAAATATCTAGTCTCTACGTCAGGGTAGTTAAGAGTGTATTAGAATTCTAATTTCCACCACCGCCAACATCACTACCACCACCATCTCTATCACCGCCACCACCACAACACAACGACCACTATCCTCATTCCCTTCTCTATCATCATCATCGTCATTATCACCATATTTGTGTTGACATGTAAATAGGTTTAGAAAGACAAAACACACACGTACGCCCGCGGGTGTCTGTGCGAGCATTTATGCTCAATCTCCGTGTTTGCTCAATATCATCTTGATAATCATTATCAACATTTCGAGAAAAAATAGTTCTGCCAAATTAAGTGCATTGACCTTTTTATTTCATGCCTGCTACTAAACAAATTATTGTAAAACTATTTTCATTAAAAATCTCAAATAATCGAGTGTAAAGATTAAATGTGTGTGCAGCCTAATAACATATGAACACATTGTTTCCGATAATGTCTCTACAAACAAGCCTACCTTTTTCATACAAGTTATATTACAAACCGCTTGAATACTTTATATCAGCAATCTTCGATTGTCTTAATAGCTATAATTTACATTATGAGCCTCGCAAATAAACACTACGCAACATTCATGTAGTGTCACGTGTACCTCTTGCTCGATTTCACGAAAGATCAATATATCAATGTCAAATGTTTTTAGCGGTCCTACGATGTGAAGAACCATATCTTTTTGCTTGACTGCTTCGTAGGCATTCAAAATCTATGTCGATTTTTCAACGATACACAGAACACAAGGAACCGTTTTGATAAAGAGATAACTGTAAGTCGCGAAAAACTTTTAAAGCCTGAATTACTCGGTAACAGAGAACAATGGATGAATGACTAGAATGATATATGTTAAGTGAAGGCATAATGCACAGCATAAACTGAAAGCATACATAAGTAAACGAAAAAAGTAGACCGAGTTCATATATATTACCAGTATTTATATGTATTTACATTTATGTGTATTGCAAATAATTACATAATTAGAAACCTAAGCAAATGAATAATTCACAAACAATTCTTGTTATTATATGCCGGTTTATTATAAGATTCACTACTTCAACACATAATTCTCATATGCATTTTTTGAAAAGATTAACTTATTAGACCTTGATTATACTTTGCACGCATATATGTATGTATTTAAATATATATATTTGTGGGTGTGTGTGCGTGTGTGTGTGTGTGTGTGAGTGCTTGTGTGTGTGTGCGTGCGTGTGTGTGTGTGTGTGTGTGTGTGTGTCTGTGTGTGTGTGTGTGTGTGTGTGTGTAATTTAAATTAACAACAGTTTGTAATTTTTCACCTAACAGGATAATTATAATTGTCACTAAATGTGACTCGGATGTTAAAAACAGCTACATTGCTAGAAATAAGAGCTGAAGCGTTCTAATGCTCTAGTTAACGCACATGATTGAAAACATATACACTG
>NC_068982.1:160464874-160481799 GCF_001194135.2 Octopus bimaculoides
TATATATATATATATATATGTATGTATGTATGTATGTATGTATGTATACACACACATAGGAAATAAGTTACCATATATATATAAGATCGCAATATTGGAATCCCGTTAAACTCACTTGCTTCGATATTAGACGTATAACATTGAATAAATCTGCATGTATTTTGATGTAGGTTATAATGTAGCAGAAGAATTATATAACACCCAAAGCAAAATATTGATGTTTCGACTGCTTCAACATTATGTTTTTCTTATTGGTATTATTACTAATATCATTTAGAATAATTTTACACAAAATCACCTCATTATACCAAGTGATGATTTTGCAAAAGGGTATGATTGTAAATGGATATGAACGTGCAAGTATGGGTGCATATGTTCATAATTATTTCATGTTTATTGATTACAGATTCCAATGAGGTGGTTATTATTGTTGCCAACCAATACAAAGGCATGAAATTATTATTTACAATGACTGGAACTAAATATCGCACCAGTAAAGTCTGTTTAGATTTTTTTATTTATAAGTGGAGGCCGAGGTTTGAGCTTTAATTATATTTGTATGTCTATAAATAGGTTTACAGTGCATACAGACGACCCTTCCATTCCGACAAGTAGTTATCGTCTTTCATACACACTCGCATTCATAACTGTGAATATTAATAATCTTCGGAAATGTAAGCATGAATCTAGTTTATAAAACCTTTATTTAGAAGACATTCACTTATCTAATGAGACTTACAAGTTAATCTATTGAGAAAAAAACTTAATTTCCTGATCTTGATTGCCCATGACTCCGTACACAAACATGTTACATTTACGAATATATAAAATTTAATATCCAACTTTGATATTATCATCGAATAATCTCTTTAGCTTTCAGAGGCCATGCTAAAATACTAATCGACAACTGCTTTGGTGTATTGACTTGAATACACGTTATATAACTTAATCGAATGCATTTTTCTCATACAAGAATATGCGATAAAAGTGTACACAAAATATAGTTGCTGTAACCTGGTGAAGTACATCAGTCGATATAAAAGCAACGTCAAATTATATATATTTCTTTAGGCTGCGCAATCTTCATCTTTCTAAATTACGCACATTTAGAATGATATAATCAATAACATTACTCGAAGTTTCGTGTACAGTTTATCAGTCACTTGCTTCAAATCAAATGTCTTCAAAGTAGAATTGTTTCAACAGCCACTTCTTCACCAAGTTCTACTTCAAACGCCCTTATAGATCTAAGTATCTATATCTACATAAAATGCTCTCACTCGAATATCAAACGCTTGTGTAAATGTTTTTCAGGTCTGATCAAATTTTCTTCCGAGTATAAACAAATTTTTACCTTTACATCTTAACTAATCAAAACAAATCACATATTTGAAGCTTTGAAGCACCTTACTCTTCACAGCGGCCATCAGTTCAAACATTTATCCAATTAGAAAAGGGAGAACTTTTTTCATTGATACAACTTCCATAATCGATATATCAACAAATTCATACGCACATACATACATACATACATACATACATGCGTACATACATACATACATACACACACATAAACACACGTATCTGTATCTATATCGATATACACACAGACACAGTCACAGGCAGACAAACGCACACACATACACACACATGACGTAAGGACCGGAAGATAAAAGAATAAGCTTAAATCATATATCAAGCTACATTTCTCTGCAGGTATCAATCTATGTAAATTGTATTATAACAAGACGTTTAATTTTCCTAGACTCTCAAAACACTACACGCACGCGCACGCACACACATACACACTCACACTTACACTCAGTATCAGAAACATACACGCATATATGTATACATATGTATATGTATTATGTGTGTGTGTGCGCGTCTGGGTGTGTGCACGCGCGCGTGCATATACATACGTATGAATATTATATATTTATATACATAATTTTATATACAGAAATGCACACGCTTGTATATAATTTTTGTGTGCGCAGGAAAATAAAGTGAATCTCGAATATAAAAAATTATATTTACGTGTAGCGATTCGTACTCTAGGAATTTGGTTTCTAGACACACGGGTTAAAATTTCACTACGTGTATAATACATAGTAATGGAAGCGCTTATCTATCACTATATGAACATTTGTGGATATGAATGTTGCGGAATTATCTTCATATACAGAAGAAATATGTTACTAAAACCTTCGTTAAGTATAGAGCAATAACTAAGTGGAGTTAAAGCATGACATCTACTTATGCGATCAAAATTAAGCAAAGAGACACACGGGTGCCCTTGTGTGGCGTGCAAATATATATACTTATATATATATATTTAACACAGTTTTTCTCACTCGCTACATATTGAGATCAACTCTACATCCGGAAATCGGTAGACAAACCTTACCACACACACACGCACGCACACACACACACACACACACACACACACACACACACACATACACACGCATTCACACACACGCACACACATAACAACACATAAACACACACATATACGCTATTATGGAACCGTGAGAATGAGGGCTCAACACCGTGGAGGAGAGTGCGATATGATGTTTCGTATAACGTTATCATAGACTTCTTTACATTTACAGAATGCTCCAAATTTAGCGTTTAGAATACTGTCGCTTACTATGAGCTTGTCGGCAATAGTATGTGTTCATAACATTTTTGTCATTAACATAGATACTACGGCTTTCTATCAATACCCCAAATGACATAGTATTTCACTGATTTCACTTTTAAAGACACGTCTCAAGTATTTTGTATAAATTTCCATTTAGCCTTCATTCTAAGTAGTCCTTTCATGGTTCTTTTCACTTTTTCTCTCTGTTTTACAGAAAACTCAACGTTTGAGCCATTTACATAAAATGTATACTTTCCCAACAATGGTCCAGGATTTATCATTATTCATGGCTAGCTTCTTTGAAAAATCTACCACAAAAGAGTTATTATATTTTGTTTATAACCGTTTCAACACGAAATGTTGTGATTGTAAAATATCTTTTTGAAAGCGTTTCTATCATAACAATAAAATGATTCAAAATGTTTCCAAGGTTTGTGTGCATTGGTTTAAGCATCCACCCATAAACAATGATTTCAGTATTAGTATAGTATGTGACATTATCCAAGATGGTGTGCAGTGAGGAAAAACTTGGATGCACTTTGCTTGCATTCAGATTTGTAAATAACATAAGTTATTTGTAGCATCTTCAGACATTTTCACTTGTATGATTTGTCATTGGCAAGTTTTAAAAACAAAGGCATTTATATAATATATCACTATTGATAATCTTTATTATCGTGAAGAATTTCTTTCTCACTAATTCTAACATAAAAGAAAGCCATCATCTATATTTAACGTCATATGTTTTATGTAAACAGATCAATCATTAATGAAAGGTACTTTCTATGACTTGGAACATCTTACATTTTATCACAGGTCTAAATCGCGAATAATCTTGAAACTTGCAACAGACCTTTGATAACATAGGTGCAGGAATGGCTGTGTGGTAAGACGTTTGCTTTACAGCCACATAGTTCTAGGTTCAGATTCACTGCGCTGCAGCTGAGCCTAGTGTGAGCTACTGAAGCTACGGTTTGACCAAAGCTTCCTGGGTGGATTTGGCAGATGGAAATTGAAAAAAATTTGTCGCATATGTGTGCATGTCTGTATTTATATGCGTGTGTATCTTTGTCTTTGTGTCTTTCCTCGACCACCGCTTGACAAGCGGTGTTGGTTTGCTTACGTTCCCGTGAGTCAGAAGTTCAGCAAAAGAGGCTGATAGAATAAAGATCAGGCTGCAAAAAAAAATCACACTATTGCCGATCTGTTTGACTAAACCCTTGATTGTAGTGCCCAGCATGGCCGTAGTCTAAAGACTGAAACAAAGAAAAGATGAAAACAAAAAGATATGATAAAATAGATGCATCTGAAAATAATTTTTACTGAACATATAAACAGTTCATTTCTCATGGCATCATTTCTTTTAATTATTATGGTATAGTATATATGCAAAATGAAAATCTTTGAAGAAATTTATGTAGAGATTCTGAAAACTGGTACTTTGTTGGTTTGAAGAGCATTGTTCAGATTTTGAGTCATGAAAACACAATTAATCCCCGTTTTTTTCTGTGGTTCATACACATGAGTATATGCTTCAATATGCACAAACTAAACTTAATTACATGTAGATATCAATGGCATGGTGTGTCTATTTGTAGAGTTAAATTATTCCTTCCTATCCAAATCCAATAATTAATAACAACTAATAACTAATTAATTATAACACAGACACAGATCTTACTGCCGTTCCATAATGTATTACAATCTACCATGAACAATCTAATATTCAGTAAATTAATAGATCAACAGGAAATAAAGACTTTTATTTATTCAAGGAAGTAGCTTTGTACACACAGTTTAGATTAGAATATTTAAAATAGATATGATTGACTGTTTCTCGCTGCGAAAATCAATGAGTATGTTCAATATGATTTGCTATTCTTAAATCAGAAAACTGCCTTTGTTTAACGTTTGAATTAAAGTACATTCTCAGTGCGGATTACGTGTTGATAAACAAAACAAATTCGTAGCTGAATTTATTCATGTAAGAATGTCACACATACACACAAACACACACATACTCACACACACACACACACACACACACACACACACACACACACACACACACACACACACACACACACACACACACACACACACACACACACAGAGGCATACATATGTAACACACACACAAACAGACACACACATACACACACACATACACAGACATACACACACATACACACACATACATATATATATGTGTGTGTGTGTGTATGTGCATATGCATGTATTTAAATATGTTTCTGGAGGAGAACAAGGTAGAACGGCTTAAACAAGAAAACAGATTGATAGATATAAATTGTGTATTGCATCTTTTTTTGCCTTATATCAATTGAAAAGACATTTCATTGGCTGATCATGAAAATATCTCTAAAGTCTGATGTTAAAGCTGGATTTTGATGCAGTGAATTAACGAAAAAGCAAGTCTATATACATTGTAAGAGCTCTTTTCAAAACAGTGATATGTGATGTTGAATGAATGACTTATTAGCTAAATGAAAAGGTTGTTCTCGATTTTTATTCTAGTGCACGATTCTTATTTTCATCGACTTATAGCAATGAAGTAATCAGTATAAGATTTTACAATGCATTCTTTTGCGATTTCAGAATCTTACAGCAAGGTAAATGAATGCACGCAACTTCATTTTTTGCAAAATGGGATGTAAACAATATATAATAGATTCGGTATGAGGACCTAACGTAAAGCCTTCTATAACGTCTGAGTGATAAGAATATATATATATTTTGTCGACAGAGTTTAAGATTTTCTTTCTTTTATATGTTGTTGATAGTGTATATCTAAACAACTCGGGATGCGGAAGATCATCATGTAATTGTTCAAGTGCATGAAACAGATTTCAGGGAAATATTGGTGGTGTGTCAAGTTAAAAATTATACAGCGTTCTATATAGGACCCGAAGGCACTGCAATCCCAAAGTCGCAGGTATTGATAGACTTGGGGTTCTATATGTGGAATAATGCATCGTTTTAAGATGGCAACAAAGTGCAGACAACTGGTAAGATGGATACTGATGTCATTCAAGACAAGAGACCAAGAAACTGTGTTGACCCTTTCGAGAGCATTTGTACTCAGCCGCCTGGACTACTGCTCCCAGTTATTGTCACTACATAGTGCCAAACTAACAGCGCGGCTTGAAGCAGTTCAATGCCACTACAGGGATAGGCTGAGAAAACTGCAACTTTATTCTCTGGAGCGAAGGCGTGAGAGATTTGCAATAATCTAGATATGGAAAACTCTAGAATGGCTAGTACCTAATTTCGGCATTGAGTGTTATTCAGATGCCAGACCGGCCATTGTATTGTACCAAAGGTACCATGAACTGCATCTAAATTCAGGACCAAGTACTGCAATAGTCTAGGATTCAAATGCCCACAACACTTTAATGCTCTGCCACAAAAAAAAAAAAAGAAATCTGCATAAGGTGGAAGTAGATGTCTTCAAAAAGGAACTAGACATCCTCCTCTCCGCAATACCGGATGAGCCAACAGGAACAGACGAGGGCAGCTGAAGTGATCTCCATTATACACTAAATGGGCCAACGGCTGCGACAAAAGCACATACAGGAGCAGTGATACGAAACGCACCAGGCTGCGGAAATCAGTAAGACCACAGTGGCGCTCTAGCATGACCGCGGTCGCATTGCTGAAACGAGTAAAAGAGTGTAGCTTAGTGCTTGGATGAAATTGTATATTGTGTGGAGACGAGGAATCAAATATAATGAATATATCTTTTCAGTAAGAAAAGATATATCAGTTAGTTCTCAAAATTTCCAAACGTCTGTCGTCATTCGGGTGAATATACAATAATTAAACGTTAGCTTTGTAAACATCTACTACATGAGAAGTTAATCAAATATGTACAAAACATTTGGTTGTGAAAAATATTCAATATCTTCCGTCATTCATTTAATCCAAAATGTTAATATATTTAATTAACTTATAATTATTATGCTATGAGAAACATATATTTGCATAAACGCTGTTAGAAAGTATTCGGTTGGATTCATTATATTGCTGTAAGAAAACAATTTTTAGGAGTAATAAAAAAAAAAAGGTACATTGTGGGTTCATCCTCAAAATATGCAGCAACCTGGCAGCTCTGAAGAAAAAGTGCTTGTTGATAGCGTAGCTCTCGACGTTATATGTCTGGAAGAACATAATCGAATATATATTCAAACTGACTCCTACATGTCCGGCGTACTGATATTAATTATAGGGATTAGTTCTGTTGTCACTGAAAAATTGCAGGAAAACAAGGATATATTTCAAACCGATAGACGTTGTGTACGTACAGTAAATCACTTGTCGAGAAACTCTCAAAATTATCTAAATAGCTGATACGGAAAAATGCGGTCCAACCTATGATATTAATCCTTTGTGGATATTTGAAAATAGATGATAAGTATATGGATGGTATTGAGAAAAGTATTCACTGGTTGAATATTTGGCAAGGTAAATCTTATTGCACAATTGTGGAACGAAAAACACTACAAGCCTGACTACCTCTCCAGTATCTGATGTGGAATACTACAGTTACTTAAGAAAAGATGAACATTTTAGTTGTGGTGGAACCTGTGACGAGACACACGCGTCAAAATATCAAAACACTGATATAAAATAACTTGGTTCTGAAACCACTCAGCATGCAATAAAACAGTACCTCACAATATGTTTTCTTATCCCTACTAACACTTGTTCTACAAGACAAAGCACTAGACGAAATCCGCAGCAATGTTATTAAAACACGTAAACTATATTTTGCAACCTCAGATATTTCTTTATCCATATTCATATATACTGTGTCTTTCAAAAGCTCGAGCAATGGGACACATGCTTAGAGGTAGGGCAAATGACTGAGAATATCGTATCACAGAGTTCGACAACTAAAATCCATCTCGTATCGATGGGTTTCCATATATCATATCTATACACTTCGGGGAGAAAACTACTAAATGTGAGCTGGAAAGGAACACCTTCTCTGCAGAACACAACCGCTTTTTTAAAAATTAAAAGCTAAATTCATATCAACAGAATGTCTTCCTTGGTTGTGCTGACAGAGAGACTCAAAAGGATAGTAATATAAGTTACTAAAGTCTACTCATTTCAACTAACTCCCAGAATATTACTGCTCCGTTTGAAATATAAGATTTTACAATATAAGAACAAATAGGTAACAACCAATTACCAGACATTCAGAAGTGAAAGCGATTAGTGACTTTGTCTTAGATGTTACTATGCGATTTTAAAAAACAAAGACAATTTTACAACTGGAACCTGTTTCATCACACTTCTTCTCAATGGAAGATGTCCTCTGAGTAATAAACTACAACAACATCAACCATTATATCATATTTTAAATATCGTATCATATAATAATTCTTTTTCCATTTAGAAATATATTTCGATATACAGCCTGTGCTAGGGGAGTGTATACATCATTTAGTGTATAAATGGAGATGAGAAGGAGTGATTCACGGGGAAATGAAAATAGAATAACAGAAAATGGAGAAAGGTACTTATAAGTGAAATTTATTGTTTGGTTGTAAATTTTATCTAGCGTGTAACCGCTCAAAATGATAGTCAAGTGTAATTGTCTGAATAACGGCGAATCAAACATGATTGTGAGGATTAATAATATCAATGATAAATGTTTATGAAATTCTCATAATATGCAGAGTGGTTCCAAATTACCCTATAATCAACGTCTTACGTTTTTTATTGAGTTTTAATGATTGAAACTATTTCCCAGTTTTCTAAGTGTTAGAACTCTGATTCGTTCAGTTTCAGTATTCTAGCCTTATATTCATGGTAATAAACTGCATAGATTTTCTAATAGCTATAATGTTTAACTCTCATTCTTGGTGCCTACCTATAGGAGAAATACTTAATGACTTCTTTGTTAGTCAATACGAAAATATAATCTTGCAAGCTACCACTTAAAAATTCATGTCTACGTGGTATATAAAACAAACACGCAGAATGTTCTACCTTTCGAACGTTATACCTCAACACTCCTTCTCTTTATTCGTGTGTTTTAGTTGGTACATATATGGTCTCCACTTAGATTGATAAAATATAAACACAAACACGAAATAAGTCGTATCGCATTTACGTTTCACTACTGATTCATAAAGTTTCCAACCTGATCTCAAACACACGGATCCAACGTAAAAGCGTAATTTAGTACCTTCCAAATTTTGCAACACTTTTCGCAAAAACAACAACAACAGTACATCAGGTACAGTCCGTCGTAGTATATGTACGTACGTACGTACATATACTATATGTACGTATATGTACGTACGTACGTACGTACGTATGTATGCATGTATTTAGGTAGGTAAGTTTTTCTTTGAGGTTTATTTAAGTTCTCAAAAGACTTCAAGCCTGTTGCTGACAAAGCAAAAAGAAAGAGAGTTCCCGGTGTTTGTAAATGTGGTGGAGTTGGTGTGCTGGATGAGCTATCGATGAGTGCGTTTATTCACCTAAAAAATCTCAAATGAAAATCTTTGGAATATTTTACAAATCTTCACTGTGCAACAAATAGATTGGATATGGAGAAAATCCAATCTATTCGAAAAGCCTAGCGTTTCTAAGATTTCGTGTAAATATGCAGGTACAAAGCGAAATGCAACAATGATGATAGATACAATGAGAATTTAAACAAAGAGTACAAGAGTTGTAAGTTCTGTATCCGATCACCAAAAATGCTCTCATTCTCCTGGATATTTGATGGCAAATTGACATCTACTGGGCAGCTGAACTCTACAACCGTGCGTGACTTTTGTCCCATGTTCCACAGGACATTATCAAGTCTATTACGTTTGCACCTAAACGGTGCGTTTATTGGAGTGTTCCATCATGTATGCATGTATGTAATGTGCGCAAGATAGTGTGTAGTTGTTTCAATATAGGTATGTAAATACCCCCATTCCATATATATATATGCACATATAGAGAGAGTTACTACGCCACTATTAGCCCGACCGTCCTCAATCAAGTCCTGATTTATAGTATGATAATCTCAGATATGTCCCGACGTGAAATAGATATAATACTTGCGGCGTGAAACACTTTAGTAGATTTTAACGATAGACTATGGAATAGATCAGATAGAGAGAATGTTTTCGATATAGCGATGAGATCATCCAACTTTGCACAAGTCACGGACTTGGTCGGAGTATATTATTCTTTCGTTAATTTAATGTTCCTTTCCAGAAATCGCGGGAATTATATACAGAGATTACGTTCTATCACTCCTCGACCGAAGTTGTAAATTACAAGTAGAAAGGCATAGGAAACATTTATTTAGACCTATAAAGAATTTACGACTCAGTATTACCATAGAGTTACCGTAGGGTAAATTTCCTTCACATTACGTTCTGTCTTGATATTGTATTATTTGAACCCGTCCATAAACCAAATGATAATATTAAGTATATAAATATAGCACACAACCATTCACCCTCAGTTATATGGGGATTAGTTAAGAATATTTCAATAAGAACATCTACGTCATGTGTTAAAATAGAAATTTTTGAATCACATGCACCATATTACAATACTGCTTTAGCTGGGGCTGGATACCTAGTGAAGAGTCAGTCCATACAAGACAAAGATATACACAACTGCCAATTCCTCTAATAATAATGCATATTGCACACCAATGCAACGTTAGAGTAGGTGAAGTGACTCAGATCGAGAATACAGGCCAAGAAGAATTGGCCAGGCAATAAACTACAAACCAAAACTCATAGACACATACAACACAATAGTTCTACTGTTCACAACACAATAAATTGTCCAAACTCTGTACAACACACAGAATAATAAACCAAACAACAAATATAGAAACTAGGATGTCCTCTTGTACAAGCCAATCTTTGGTTCACATGTTTCAACGAAAACCGCTAGGGAATTTTTTGCCACTGTAGATAAATATTTTCCCAAATCAAATAGATACTATGCTATTTTTAATAGACATACCGTAAAGGTGTCTTACGCTAACTCTATTACTTTAGAGCAGCATATGCACCGCATTAATAATAGTAATGAAACAAAAGGTCAATAACCCACCTACTAGAACTAGTACTACTAGCGGAAAATATATACATCAAAATACCAAGAATGGAGATGTAAACCGCAATAAAAACCACCTGATACGGGCACATCGTGAGAGTAGCAATAATATTGATACAGCTAACATGGTAACAACGTCGGAAAATCAATTCAGAACTGCCATATATACAAGTAAATATAATAAATGCTCATTCAGAGAAAAATCAAGATGGTCACATGGGGAGGACCGTAGGTTTAGATTGGATTCATACAAGCATCGTTACGCAACCATGTCACCAGCTTCAAGAGAATCAACAAGAGACATTCAACATATTTTATCGACTTTGTATGACGACTTAAGGAAGATAAAATTAAGTATAATATAACTTGGTCCATAGTAAGGCACGCAAAATCATATAATATAATTTCCATGAGATGCCGATTTTGCTCTGAGGAGTCCCTGTCTATTCTGTGGACCAATGTTAACATCATTAACAGAATTTCTGAAAGATGCTCAAGATGCTTACATGCATATAAATGCAATTTCGCACAATGCAGCAGGAAAGAATTTGAGTAACCGTTCACCTTAAGGTGTTGATGAATCAAATTTAGCTCTAAGCTCCCCATTCTTATAAACATCATGTAGCTATTGTGTGTGGGGGGGTGTATACTGGACTGCTGGAACTGCTAGAAACAACAGACAATGTTGATATAAATGACACACTATTATCATAACATAAAGAGGAAATATTTTGTTAGTGTTCCCTAAGCAATTCTTAATCAAATAAAATCCTTGGTCCCTCACTGTGATCTACACGCTTCTTCATCTCTCCACCACTTCAGGCTTTGGGTGTCCCATTTCCTGATGTTGGTGACCAAAAAACAATGTGTTCACGTAGATCCTCTTCTGAACCTACAGGATGCTCCTAGCCATGGATTTATTCTACTTTCGCAACAGCGAATGGATGCTAAAACTATGGTCTTTGAAATCATTAAGTGTAGGATGCACTACACTATTGTAAACAACTGCACATTAGCATAATTTGTTTCCATACAAAAATTTGTAATTTTCTGAATCAACATTTGTTCAAATAATTCCCAATCTGTAATCCCGTCAATGTTATGTTTAGCTGCTTTTCTAGCGGCTGATATGTTCTGGATACACAACGGAGCTGGGATACACTGCGTGTATTTGATACGTTACCCAATAGCCTGGAGATCACAGAAAGAAAATGTTCTCATCATGGGTTTACCTAATTAGGGATACAATGATATGACGTAGCCCTAAATTAAAGATATAGTAAAAAAAATATGTATAACGCCTCTACTGTAGCTATCATAGTCAAGAAAGCAAAACAGCACACGTTCGTTCGTTTCGTTGAGGATTATAGATGTACTCAATCTCTCCGCTATAAATATCAAAAAGCAGCGTATTTTACATCATCGCAGGTCAGTCCTATTTCACACAAACCTGAAACTTCCGCCGTCGCAGGGAACAATCCAGCTTATGCACTAATCTGTTATCAAGGTTTATTATTTTTAAATGGCTTTTGTGCGCCTATATTTGTGAGCGATATTTTCTGCCATTTGGAACAGATGGAAATCTGACGTAATGGTGGCTGCTTTTCCCGAAGTAAATCTTCAAAAGAGAAAAAAAAGTAGTAAGGAGCATAATTTATTATTAACATAATCATTTTGAAGTGACCTAATAAAAGTTCAGTTGTCGAAGATATATAAGCATAAATCATAGAAATTCAATGTAGAATGTTATTAAATGCTTGCAAAGAATATTGGTTAATAGGACGTAATACTTCAAAGCTCTACGGTAAGTTACCAAATATATATCTATTACAATATTACAATGTTAAATGAATTTTAAATCCTTGTTATTGAATTCTGCAATAGATGTTCTTTGTAATAAATATCTTCTGATATGATTAATATATTCCCTCTTCATTTACATTTATTTCATTTTAATACAATTTAATATTTCGATATATATATATTGAGCACAGAGTGTAGAATTCAATCTATAATATATTCATATATATTAGAAGTATACACATATCATAATACACGCACATATTGAAATGACGTTGATATTTTGTTACACGCTGAATAAATAATCTAATGCGGAAAGCCACTTTAATATACTTGCTAAAATCATTTACAGGAAGCACAGGGATACAGAAGCAATTCATCTACGAAAATATGAATTCAATCATGGTTTTAATATATTGGTGTTATGATATTAAACAATCCTTGTCGTAAATATGAGAACGCATTAAACGAATCAATAATGCAGCAAGCAAGCATATATTTACACACACACACACACACACACACACACACACACACACACACTGACAGACACACCCGCACACGTTTATATACGCTTGTGTGTTTGCGGTTTGAGTATAACATGCTGTTATATATACATGTGTGCACGAGGTTTATAGCGAAAGTAATGCAACATTGGATGTAAGTTTTTTTGGGTTTTTTTAAATGACATAGGTCGCTTAAATTTCACTTGGTCTTTGCGTAAAACGTCTAAATAAATATGCTACTCAACAAAATTTCCATCTAAACCGATATATTTGTTCTATCTCTGATTCCAGCTCTGGATTCCCCTTCGAAAACAGTCAGATATTCTCTATTACACTCACTTCTTCACACTAATTTTTATCATGTGTGACTCCGATATTTAAGACTGATAAGTCTACAGATCAGGTGTAAGTCGAAGAGCATCACACCTGTACTGTACAGTCGATGAGGTATAGCGAGCAGAGTAGCGCGCCAATTGCATGATATGTAGTGAAAGATGTGTGGATTTTCCCACTCCCTTGTTTTTGCCTTCCTTTTCATGGCTTTTGAATAATTTTACAATATTCTTAATCTACAGTTCATAGTTCGGGGTACGAGAGCTTTCTAGAAAATCATTCCCTACTTCCCCCAAAAGCAACGACAAATGAAAAATCAAACTTACCATCAGTTTCTGTGCAGATTGCTGGATCTTGTAATTCTTATATCTTGAAGAATGAGGTGTGATACCATGTTATGTTTTCTGTTTACGCTCAGAAAGATGGGCTCACATTTCATAAACTTTCACCAGATCTGCAAGAATACACGTCATCATAGATTTGACATAACTCAAGAAATGACCAGAGCATGCCCCCAAACCTTTTTCCTTCAAATCGTTCTGCGTTCATCTCGTCAATGGAGTCGTCACATAAACACCTTTTGTGCTATTCGTATGTCGGGTTGCTAACATCGATTCTTCTTCATCAGCCTAATAATGGCACGTTGCTTTTGCACAGGTCCTACTATTTTGCTGTCAATGAAGAACAATAAAACAATCGTTCGTTGACTGAACACTATTCAATTTTTTTTCTCCGTGTTTTTCTCCTTGTCTCCGTATTCTTTCTGTTGAAGAGCGTAGCTCGAAACGTCAAAGACTTTCCGTATTCCCGAGCGTCATACTAATATATCCTTTTGTTATTTACACCACCTGTCCTCGTCTGTTGTTATTATTTGTATATTCTCCCACATAATATATATATACTTCTGTTATCTTGCAAAATTAATATCAACAATGTTATTTTTTAATCTAAAATATACTCTCCTTCATTTTCTACAATGCTCTTTCTCTATCTATCTATCTATCTATCTATCTATCTATCTATCTATCTATCTATATGGCTGTCTATCTATCTATCTATCTGTCTGTATGTCTGTCTGTCTGTCTATCTGTTTGTCTTTCTGTCTATCTATCTCTCTCTCTCTATATATATATATATACACGTTTGTGAATTTGCGTTGCAAGATTCCTGATGTGAAGTCGTGCGTTGAAACAGTTATTGTATTTCGGGTTGGTCATTTTTTTTGCCAAATAAACACATGCACTATATAATTATTCTACACTCGTTTACTACTCTTCTTATTCTAACTCATTTCCATTGTCCAGAAATCTTTCGTCACACATCTGTGACCTCCTCAGCGACAAGTTCTGCCTTTGTGTGTGTTCTTATACATATATGAACTAATTAGATAGACGCATACACACACACATATATTATCAATATGATATACTTAATGTATGCAAGTTGTTGAACACTGTGAACTACAGCGTTTACATTGCAGTATAATAGTGAGAAATTTCTTCCTGCATTTACATTCAAATCCTGATTACATTAATTTTATCTTCCATGCTTTAAGATTTATGACGCAAAGTAACAATGTTAGTACCGTTGTCCATGGTATTGTCTAAAACCCACCTTTCAAATTTGTGCCTAAATCAGAAACCGTTATGCAGTCTATATCTGCAGGAGTTAGTCCTCATAGTTCAGACTTGTGATATAAATTTTTCCAATCGGGCCACTCTGTCTTTACTTCAACCATGTACACTTATTCAAGCTCTAGAACTCACACAGAATGTGCATTCACTCATATTCACAGACAGATAGACACACAAACACACACACACACACACACACACACACACACACACACACACACATACACATACACACACACACACACACACACATCGGTTGCACAAGATCTTGATTGTATCGAGAAGGATGGAAACGTTTTTCGTAGGCATCTGAACAGGTATCGCCAACCTTTTGGCAAAGGTTGATGCATATTCTCTGCTCAACTTTCTTCGTCATCGTCAATGCGACGATCAGGCGCTACACACCTTTCTTCCAGTCACTGGTGAAAACAGGAGAAGTGAGCTAGAAAGTTAAAACCAAGTGCGCATGCAACAACACCGTTCAAGGTCAATTTTTACCAAGCGGTTTCATTTCGCCTCGTTATTATGGCCACAGTCGGGATACTTATTGATCAGACCAAGTATATATACATGTGTGTGTGTGTGTGTGTGTGTGTGTGTGTGTGTGTGTGTGTGTGTGTGTGCTTGTGTATTCGTCAAATTTTTAATCTGCATATGACGTTAGGTAGATTTGGATCCTATTTCAAAGAATTACTTGAAACATTCTTTGTCAATTTGTATTAATATTAATGTTCTAGGCGTAGTATTAATCCAAACCGTCACTTCCGATAATTATTTCATCTGGTGTACCATTAAGATTGTCGGAAAGACATAAACATTTAAATTACTGTGGTCCACATTTTCTTGTTTCTTACTAAACTATTATTCTGCTTTTCCAATGCGATGTCTAGGTTCACAGAGACAAGTAAAACTTATGTTTCCCTTGTGAAGTACTAGGTAAATTTCGTAGAAGCTATCGATTTGGATTAAAAAGAAATGAAACTAAATTTAGTACAAGAGAAATCCGACAGTAGAAAATACAAAAAGCAAAGAACATTATCTTTACTTTTAAGTCAGTATATTAAATCTGTTTTAAAACCACTTTATACCGAGAAATATAAAGAGAAATCAAAATCCACAATAAGTTTATTACTGTCACATAATATTTAAATTATAGATGCACTCCCTTACAGGAAGGAACCAGGCAGACACGTATAAGGAACAAAAGCATGAAACATAGCTACATATATTACAAAACAAATTGAGTAGTAAAATTTGAAATGCTGTTGGAATATAGAATTGGACAAAGTGACTTAGAAAAAATAAACGCAAGCCTTTGATTTTTAATTGTTTTTAAATTTTGAGTATCAAAACAAGGATATGACTACAGTGTGCAATATCTCACTTTGTTTCACCTTTTCTTGATCCATATACATGAAGGTATTTACTTCAGAAAGATTATAAATATAATCCGTAAATCTGGTGGTCCCGAATGTAAGTATCTAAAAACTACAGACATCATGTTGTTCTTAAATAAGATATTGGAGAAATGTAAAGTAAAAGGATATATAGCTTTAAATATTCGAGATGCATATCATGTTTTAAAAAATTTTAACTAGCAGTCGTACAGACACATTTCACCCCACAAATATATTATGCGAGTACCTGTACATATACACAAATATGTATGCATAAATGTATATATATATATATATGTGTGTGTTTTTGTATATGTGTGTGAGAACGTGTGTGCGTATTTAGATATGCAATCATATATTCACGAATATAAGTATATGCGCATGGTTTTGTGATTACCAGCTTGGATGTGTATACATACACACATACATGCATATGTATATATATACATATACATATATATATATACATATATATATATATGTATGTGTATAT
>NC_068982.1:160481908-160484502 GCF_001194135.2 Octopus bimaculoides
TATATATACTCACACAAACACATATACACACAAACAATCACACACATATATCAATCTGGTCCTTATACATGGAAGAATAAATATTGTCTCAATAAAAATATATATCAATAAACATACCCACAGTCTCACGCACGAATATTCATAATTAACATATATATATCGTTGCCATATAAATTAACATTTCTTACACGTCCTCATGTCCCTCACTTCCTTATTGAAAGAATCTAAGAGTTCTGATCAATACGTATCCGTACTTTACCATAGTAGTGCTTTAGCTTCGTTACCATAGCAGTGCTTTAGCTTTGTTACTATGTACTTTAGCTTCGTTACTATGTACTTTATTATTATTAAAGGTCCATGTACTTTATTGTTATTAAAGGTGCAAAACAGCACAAAAATGTCACAAAAAACTGCTACTCAATTTTTCACGTTCTTGTTCGTCGGACAGTTTAGAATGGAAATAGAACAAAAAGTTTGTATGTATAAAATATACAATTTACATTGACAGATGCACATTTGAATTGGTTTTCTTCATTGGTCCTTTCGACTAACAGTTGTCTTCTAATCAATGATGATAGGTTTAAAACCGTATTATGTGAGATCGAAGAAAACCATAAAAATCAAAAACAAAATTTCAAAAATAACAGTAGTTAGAATGAAAAAACCTATATAACCAGATATAAACCTATAAATTAATTAATGATAAAATAAGTTAAAGTAAAACTAAATAAATGTAGGTCTGAATTATAATAATATTCACATACATAAATGAAAGGGCCTAAAAATAGGCACACTGTACTTATACATATACACACTAAAATACATGCACGTATATAGTACACTAAACCTACAAACGCTAACATATACATACATACATATTTAAAAACATACACAAGCAAATAGACGGTGCATATAGACGCCCTATAAGCTGTAAATTGTGCCTGAAAAAAAGTTTTTCATCCTGTTACAGGATAAATATGCATTGAACCAAAGACGGGAGCTTTTGAATTCCTGTCGTCTGATAAAATACTATACAGATAGGAGAGTAATGGTAATTCGCTTGAAGGACTGTGTATTGTTTGTGAAATATAACGCGTCTTGAAAGGCACAAAAATGTAGAGTGCACTATAATATCTGTTATAGTTTAATTATCTATAGTCTGATATAATAATAATATTTTGGAATATAAAAATTCCTTCTTCAGATATCACTAGGAATTGATCGAGTCACTGCTATAATCGCTTTTCCAGCGGTTGGTGAATTTTTTTCAGTGGTCTCACGAAGCTCCTTCCGGAATACCTCATGAGAAATGTGTGACGGTGGCCATGCCTCAAGTATTGTTGCTTTCTCATTTTCTGTGACCTAATCTGGCGTGTGCCTAAACCAACTTTTTTCTGTTGTTATTCCATAGTGTTGGAATAGCTTCCAGTGTATGTAAATCCCAACTATGTCGTATCTGTGAATATATTCCTTCTTAGCCAGGTCTGGACAGCCAGAGACAATATGTTTTATTGTTTCTTGTCCATCTCCACATATTCTGCAGTTACTTGTTATTTTTCTTTTCGTTATATGTTTTTGGTAAGTTCTGGTGCGGAGGCCTAGTCTTGTGCTGCAATTAAAAACATCCTGCAGTTTCTGCTTTGAGTACTGAGCTTTTCAGCCATTGCTGAGATTTTGCTTTATCTATTTCTTTTGCGTTTAGTTTAACCCAGTATTTGCCATGAAGTGGATTTTCTTGCCATCGTTTTATCATGATCCCTTGCTGTTTTAGTTCTAGTTTAGTTTTCATTTATTTTACAGCTTTTGTTGCTTTTTCATTTTCATCCTAGTTGTTAGGGAGTATGACGTTTTGTTTGTATTTGTCAGCTTCCTTAATGACTGAAAACAGTTTTTTTGTTTTGTTCGTATTTTGTGGCTATTTATATTAGTTTTCCTTGCTTCTGAAGTAAGTATTTTTGAAGTCCTATGGTGATTATTTTGTATTAGTTTTCTAGCTGTATAAGGCCTCTACCACCTTCTATACGTTGTATATATAACCGTTCTAGGTCAGATTTTGGGTGGTGCATCCTAAATCCTGTCATTATTTTTCTTGTTTTCCTGTCTATTTTGATTAGTTCATTAAGTGACCACTTAAGGATATTGTAGTTTCAACTTATAACTAGGACGGATAAAGTGCTGATACCTATTATCCTGTTTTTCGCATTGTTAAACGATGTAAACATCAGTATATATATAAGGTGAACTTTAGAGTCAAGATTTCACTACTATTTTTCAGTGTCGTGGTATCACTTAGATAGCCTATATTATATTTATATGTATATATATATATATATTGTTGTACTTGGGGATGGTCATATTGCCAGTTTAGCCAATAAAAACACACGCACTGTATATTTGGTGTTAATTTGCTTCAGCTTTATATTACATTAATCTTAATCTTATTTCAGCCAGAGTTCTTTCGTCACACTTCTGTGACCTCATCAGTGGTCTTTTGTTTCCTTCTTTCTTATGTGTGTCTCACCTTGCTAACTATCAGCCATTTTGTCAAAATTTTGACAAAATGGCTGATAGTTAGCAAGGTGAGACACACATAA
>NC_068982.1:160485968-160494151 GCF_001194135.2 Octopus bimaculoides
AGGAAAACAAACAGAAAAGGCTTTACGGCCAGACGAGAAAAATTGTGTGTGTGTGTAAATTGATGGGTTTTTTTTCACAAAACTATATTATCCAGTGATAAATTAAAGCATTACTACCATCATGAATTAAAGAAAATGAAATCTTCAAATCTTAAGAGACACTTTAGAGATTGAATAAAGAAAAAGAGGATAAAGTTTGAAAATATCCTAAAATTGAAAGTCTATAAATCTTTAAAAAATTAGATCTCAAGAAGAATCATTGATTTTTTTCAATAAGGAAATATTCAGACAAAAAATACTGAAAAAATTATTTATTGATTTCAACAGAATATTGTAAACGAAAGTGTATTTAAAACGAATTAAGAATTAAAGTGAATTCAAAAGCTGCTAAATTAAAATTTATGCGTATATATTAAGACAGGAAATGTTGTTCATAAAATGTTTGATGAACAATATTTTGGAGAACATTTTAGAGGGATAAATATTAAAGCTGACAGATATACTGGAGGTTTCTTACGACATGAATAAAAAAATCCGACTATTTATAGATAACTTAGGTTTCGACCTTTACTTGCTTGGGTAATGTGTACCTTAATTGCACCGTTTCTTCTGGTGGTTTGAGGCCTTTCTGTTATTTTCTTATGCATTTCAACTTCTACGTTGCATCTTTCATTTTTTTTTCAGATCTGTTCCAGCACCAACAAAGTTAAATGCTGTTTTCATGTTAGTTTTTTTCTGATCCCGAAGTCATTTTGTCTCTGACACGAAAAATGTCATTATTTATCCTTATTTTAAACATCCTTTTTTTTTTAATCTTATTTTAGCGAACTCGTTCCATAGAGTCTTCTTCTCTTTTTGCAACCAGCTTTTCCTTATCTTTGTTGCAGTAGATGAATAATAAACTGGAAAATCCTGCTCCATAGAGGGACGTTTGCCGTACCAGAGATCTTTACTTGAGAATCCAGTCGCATAAGCGCTATTGTAATAATTTTTATTTGGTTCTTCACTCATAAATGATGACGTCATATTAAAGTGTTTTCATCGTATCACTAACCCTAGGACGCTGGAAGCCAAGGCTAAAGAGACCTGCCTTTTGTGATGGATCTAACGGCACAACTGTGATATCTGTAGTTTTTGGTCTCGACGTACAAATTATCAATATTGTTACTCTGAAAAATGTTAATTATGATCAGAATGAGATCACTAGAGGTAATACAAATAAAAGTGATCTAGTGGAGAGACTGTTGACCTTCCTCAGTTCATCCGGCTGTTGATAAGTTCTGTTTTGTTTTGTTTTTGTTTTTTTGTTTGTTTTGTAGATTCTCCAACTAAAATAACACACTCGTCGCTGAACATTCTTTGTGTAGTCATTGCTTTAGTCGCCTCTGGCCTCACTTTTATAAATATGTCTAGTTACCCTTAGTGATACCGTTGCAATATTTTGCTTAACCTTACGAGGGTGGCAGGCAGGCTAATATATAGTATTGTGAACGGCGAGGCCCAGAAGTGGAAGACAAATATAAATATTAAGAAAGGGAGGGTTGAAGGCTCATAAATGGACCTCAGATGATATAGTGATGGAGAGGAAGTGTGTGGAGACGCATTGGCAGCGAGGAAAGATGGGGAAGCTTGTTGCTCCAGCAAAAGCGCACAAAAGAGAGAAGTCATAATTAAAACGACAAAACAACAGAATTATTACATCAACATCATCATCATCATCAGCAGCAGCAGCAGCAGCAGCAGCAGCATCATTATCTTCAACAACGTCATTATTATCACCATTCTCATTTTCCGCATCCTTATTAACATCGTCATCCTCCTCCTCATCATCATCATGATAACCATTAACAAGTGACCGCGTGGGGAGAATAAGATGACCCTCGCTTATAGGTGACAAGGAAAAGAATTACTGCTGAAGAAAGATAGTAACATAAAACAAAGAAAGAAAATCTTAGCTTTTCAACTTCATGGGCTGACAAATCTATGGTCGGCAAAAAAGCCTGCCGTCAACTGATTATCCTTGCTTCTTGTTAGCCATCATTTCTAATGATGACTGTAATGATGATGACGATGATGCTTGTGAGCAGGGTGATGATGATGATAATAATGATGATGATTGACTTACTCTGTTCTTTTGTTTCGTGCTATTTTTCTGACCAACAGGCTTCCCAACATTTTCTAATGATGACGGCGATTGGTGTTGTTCTGTTGTTTTCTATATTCCTTCTTGGTAAAAATCACAGTAGGTCTTTTGAGAAAATAAGCATTTTAATACCGTCTCTCAAGTCTTTTCTCATTGCCTATGTGTCTTTTTCTTAGCCATCGGTTTGTTCTAAATGATTTCTTCTTCTTCTTCTTCTTCTTCTTCTTCTTCTTCTTCTTCTTCTTCTTCTTCTTCTTCTTCTTCTTCTTCTTCTTCTTTTTCTTCTTCTTCTTCTCCTCCATGTTAGCTGACAGAATCGTTACCGCGTCAGATAAAATGCTTAACGATACTTTAACCGGCTTTACGATCTGAGTTCAAATACTGCTGAGTCCTAATTTGCCTTTCGTACTTTGGGGTTCATAAAACAAGTACCAGTCAACTACAGCTTATTGATATAATCGACTGGATCCCTCCCCCAATGTTTCAGGCTTTGTGCATAAATAAAGGATTATTATTATTATTATTATTATTATTATTATTATTATTATTATCTGTTTGACTTTTGCCTTGTATTTGTACAAGTTGTCTCCAAATCTCACCCAGGGACCCCAAGAGACAAGTTAGAACTTCATGCTATGTAAGCAGCTTTAGCAGATACCTTTCGCTTGATATTTTCTATGGTGGTATCGATGTCAAGTATGGTTTTCATACATTTTTCTTTAATTTTCGGATTTTTGTTGGCTTGATAATCTTGTCAAACTTAAAGATTTTTAAAACTTTCTGTTAGACCTAAGTAACTGAATTTGGTGTCGAATGCGCTCTTGCCAAGTAGTTTTCTTGTGAGAATGTCGTCGTTTTCTAATCTTTTCACCACATAGAATCGTTGAGATATTCGCGGATGTATAGTACAGGTGTTTGAGATCTGTAATATCAACATCATTAGCTGAAATTATATCCTTACGTGCAAGGCGGATTTTACCAATTGCTTTCACGTTCTGGTTAAAACTGCGAATTTTTGGGAGAGTGTCGCATTCATTCCTACTGGTTTCTTTAATTTTCAGTTATTCAATCATGACTTGATATTTTAGATCTGTTGGGTCGATTTCTCTGTGACTTTTTTCATCTATTTGATTTTAATCTGCCTTAGTGTTTGTGGTTGGTACGGAGAGAATTTCACTTTGCTTATCAGCTACCTTAACTCTTTCAATCATTATTGCATTTTCATTAGACCTGCGTTGATCTATAATTATTTCCTCCATAGTATATTCTTTCGCTGCAACTTCTTTCCTGTTATCCCTTACTGATTGTTTAATTTGGTCAATCTCTAAGCAGGTTTGTTCAATATTACGATTTGTATCTGGGGAAATATATGGCATGACAGAAGACCTTAAGAACTTATTTATTATCTCCCTTAGACCATTTTTTAATTCTTTTTCTTTTGGTTATTTGATGATAAGCATGGATGGCCATATGCTGGAATATTCCGGTTGTTGGATACTTCCAGCTCCTATGTCTCAGGAAGATTGAACCAGTAGCTGATTTTTTGTACCCAATATTGTTCATCACTCTGGTACGCGGTACTTGGTGATCCGAGTGACAGCCGATCTGGTTTGTATTTTGCTTTGTTATCATTGACGTATGAGGAGCCTGGACGTTGACATTAGGGGACGGATTTATCTGTTTAGGGTTAATTTTTTGAGACAACACCACCTCCGAGTTCTCTGAATGAAAACATTGCTCGTAACGTCGCTGTATTTTTTTTTTGTTGATAGATTTACCTCCGGGCATAGTTTTTTGTGGTGTTTTTAAACTTATGAATTGTTCACTCTGTCAATGTTAGTTCTAAAAATAGAAAATTGTTTGGTTTTGTTTTTAGTGTTTTTTTTTTGCTTCGTTTGTGACACGTGTTTTCATATGCGTGTATGTGTGTCCTGTAAATTACACGTAGTTATGTAAACACTGGGATGTATGTGTAGTCTTATGGGTATTAAAATGTATATATGATTGTGTAGACATTCGATTGTATGCGTAATTAATCAATTTACGTACTTGCTGTTTTGTTCCATTTATATTTTATAATTTGTAAACTTTCCCCTGGTTATTTCGTGTGTGTGTTTCGCACAGATTTAACTGAGACATCGTCCATAGCAGAAACTGTGCTTAGTATGGCATTAAAATTTTGTTTTTGTGATTATTTTCGTTAAAAGGCCGCTTCCTTCAAGTCTTCCACAGGTTCCTCTATCTGATTCCACCGATATTATTAGATTAGATTTGTCTTTGAATGGAGAGCCTGGTATAACACATCCAAGTTGTTATTCAACGCCGAACTCTCTGTTGTTATTCAGCGCGGAAAATCAAATAGATAAAAAAAGTCATTATTATTATTATTATTATTATTATTATTATTATTATTATTATTATCATCATCATTATTATTATCGCTTATTTTTTCGACTGTACATTCTTTTCAGTAATTCAGTATTTAGCAGTAAAATCTCTCATAGATAGATAGATGGATTGATAGAGAGAGAGAAAGAGAGAGAGAGAGAGAGAGAGAGAGAGAGAGAGAGAGAGAGAGAGAGAGAGAGAGAGAGAGAGAGAGAGAGAGAGAGAGTTGTACATATCTGTGTGCGCGTGTGTGTGTGTGAACAATCAAGCAAAGGAAATATGTCATACAGTCGTTGTTTAAACTAAGTCAAGCTTTTGTTGTTTTTTCCAATCTCAATGAGACTGATAAATATTGAGAATAAAGTAATAGTCAGTGATTTTGCTTGTAGCTATTAGCAATTTCTGTCAGTAAATAAACATATGAGAAACACTAATAATTAATGTTCATTTGGAACAGTGAGAGACCAGAGACGGATAATCTAATTGACATCTACAATTAATTAAGTATTAATACATTCACATTCTGCGTAAGAAATTATAACATTAGGTGTGTGCAATAAACATGATTGAAAATTGTCGCTACTGATCGATTGAACTAGCATTTCTGATTATGGTATGTGATTTCCGAAGTCTATATTTATATTCCTGTTCGTATTTACGTCTGAACGTGAGTATTACCATCTGCATGTATATTTTTGTCACTTGATAGTATAGCAGTGGCTATGATCCTTTCTAAGGGCTCGATCCTTGTGCGTAAAAAGAAGAATGTTATTATCAGTCCTGTGTCCTCAGCCAAATATTTACAGTCTCTTGTGAAACCAACAAAGAGCCAGGTTAAAACGAAAGACGTATTTAAGCGTACCAGCTGAGAATATCAATGACTATTTCAACTGACTTACGCGGGGCTTCCACCAACAAGAAAAACAATATAAAATACCTCGGTTTTATTGTCATGCAGCTACGGTTGAAACACAAGGCAGACTTTGCTTTTCATCCTTTCCGAGTCAATAAAATAAGTACAAGTTGAAAACTGGGGTCAGTATAACAAACTTACCCCTCCCGAAATATTGCTGGCATTTTGCCAAAATTTGAAATCAATACCGTTAATCATAACTTGCTACTAGGAATTACTGTCCTTCGTATATCTTTTTGGATAAATGTTGCTCAAATTTGGAACTTCTCTTACTTTACAAGTGATTTGTATATTTTTCTATTATATTTTTGCGCTTTTCATTTTTTATCGTTATAACAGGAATGAGAGTTGATCGATCAGTGAGCAGATACTATTTACAATGCTAGGCATCTAATACCGTCAATTTGGAAAGGAAATATTGATTCGAAATTTGAATAACAGAATCAAATAAGATAAAGGTTTTCTTTTTTCTTTTTTACAGGTAACAACTTTTTCTGGTTACTTATATATGGAAACATGGAAACATTAAACATTAACGAACATTCTCAAGTTGAATAAATATTGAATGCTTATATGCCTCTATTTCATGAAGTAAGCAGTGCACCATTATTTTAAAAAATATGTACATAATTTTATTTAAAGGTTTCATTAGTAAAAGTGAATACAGCCCACTGGTGATAAGTTGTCAATAAATTGATAAATAAATTCAATTTTTTTAGGTAATGGCGTATATTTCCTGTCCTCCGAAGATAGTTGTTGCTAACTTCACTATATCTCTGCAAAGTTCGGTTAGTGTATATCATATCCTTTTAAAGGAACCAGTTCTGAAGATACTCCCCAAACATAGGGTAATAGAGGTCATTTGAATGTGTGAAATATATACGTATTTATTTATAAAGTTTTATCTCAGCCAGATTCATATTTCTTTTCAATTTGTATTTATAAGCATTTCAAATAAAAACTATGTGCAAGAAATGCATGAACATTGTAACACACCTCAGTCTCATAAGCGAGCTTGTATAAATGAATCAATCTAAGGTTTTCATAATTTACACAGATATTCTTGTCATCTTATCTAATTATAACAGCCAGTCCTGTGAATTAAGAAGTCTTATTTTGTTAATATTAATTGCATGAATATAGATTACACATGTCGTATTTATGCACTGCAAGAAATAATGTGCCAATTTGATATGCGGATTGATTAACTTGGTGGTTGTACGACAAACTTTACATCAAAAATTACCAAAGCTGTTTCGGCATCTCGAAAATTAGTCTTCACTAAAAGTAACACTGAAATGATGGAAGTAAATGAAATCCAAATATTTATTTAGTCTTCATCAATCGATATGAAGTTCAATGCATCATGTAAGTTTCTTCTGAATCAATCATTTGTGTGTGTTTAACAGAGAGAAATGCAATAACAAAACTTTGTGTTTTATTAGTTAATCGAGGCGCAGCTGGTTAAATCTACAAACAGATCGATGACGTGTCCTTCGATTTTTGTGATGTACCTATATTTAAGACTTAAATCACTGGCTGATCCAGTCAATATAAATGTGAATCAGTACCTTGTTAAAGTGGTATTTGACTGCTGCAACAATCTGCAACATTATATATCGCTATATAATTGTTTTATTCACCTGTTATCTTCAACTTAAGTCATATCATTTCTAAAATATTAGGGTTGAGTGGTGGTTAACTTTCATGGTGATAAGGAATAAGTTTGTTATATTGTAATTTGTGACCAATAGCCTCGTCGGGTACACAGTTTTAGTCAGGCCTTCCATTGGTTCACTGCAAGAGGAAAGACCATAATATCGTTGCTCCCTCTGATATATTTTACCACAATATATATTTATTGATCAATTTATTAGTTATCAAATTATTTGGTAACCAATATACAAATCCAAAGAAAATTAATTATTCATGCATTTGAATATTCATGTACATATACTTGAAATACATGTACTGTATGTTTCAGAGCGAACACCAAAATGTATGTTTAATATTCCCAAACTGCTTATGCTTAATAACATTTAATAATCTAATTAGTAATCTCAAACTCATTAAGCATTATTTTATAGTTCAGTGATCATTAATTATTTCCCAATTCAGTGAACAATGGGTCGGCTGAGTGTATGAAACCATATTTAATGCATTGAAGGTTTAAAAGTCTAAACGAAGATCAAGCCTTCATTTAGAGAGATGAAGATTATACAAGTAGATTGTTAATTTTATTTTCCATTGTTTACTGGAAGTGAAAAAGGCGATTACACACATGCCCTAAAATTTAATTGAATTCTATCTAACAATGACACCTTTCTACAAAATTAGAAATCTGTTAGGGACATCATTCAGAGTTCATAGCGCCATATGACCCTTAGTTGAATCTCCCAAAACATATTTTGTGTATGACGTACGCAGCATCAAAATGTTTCCAGCAAAACAAGCTATATTTGAGTTAATACAATTTGAACAATATAGAAAGTGAATTGTATTCACTTGATATGTAAAGAATGTCATTCTTTGCAATAAAAACAGGAAGATATAGAATCCCTGTAAATAGACAAATTCCACATAAACATATTTACTCATACCTATCAAATGAAATTCTCCATCCAAAATGAGTTTATTTAAAATTTAAGATAATTTGTAAGAAGGATTTTGCTTTTAGCATCTTCCATACATATGCATACGTGTGTGTGTATATATATATATATATATATATATATATAT
>NC_068982.1:160494478-160497013 GCF_001194135.2 Octopus bimaculoides
TATATATGTATATAATACAAATAGGACAAGAACGCAAAACCACCAGGCAGTTAGGCGATACAAAAAAGGGACAACAGAACATCCTGATAGACGATACAAAGAAAACAAGGACGGGTCATTGGGAGTTTTCTTTCATCAGTTGAGGTCCAAATTATCTTTGCAATTTCGGCTGGTTGTACTTGAGATTGTTCCAATTTGGCCAGCCCCAAGGAAAAACTAAGCTAAGAGCATTGGATTCCTTGGAAGAAAGCACCGAATGTATACAAAAACAAGGACGAAAAAAAACGGAGAATGTTACACAAATAGCAGGACATAACAGGTATCTTTCGACTAAAGACGAATTAAATTATGCTGGGATACAAGATTTCGCAGGCAGAGGGAGGAATATAGATGTTGCACGGACGCGGCCGAACCAAGAAAGAAAGGTCAGGCCTGGCCGAACACCGGTCACGTAGGAAGAGAAGACAGAGAGGTAGAGGCAGACGGACAGAAGAAATAAAGATGGGTGAGAAAAAATGCCAGGGACACAGTGAAGTGAAAAGAGGAGGGAAAGTGAGCATGTATATATATAAAAAAAGTCAATCCCAAAAAACGAAGAACAAACAAGAAAACAACGCGAGGACGTGGTACATGCAAAGAATTAACAGACGTTCAGGGAAGGAAAGAAAGGTAGTTTTACGTTTCGAGCAAAACACTCCTTCAGAAACAGGAGACAGAGGAAAGTCCAAGAGAAATTTATATATATAAGCACACACAGAAACACACACATGTGTGTGTGTGAGCGTGCGTATGTGTGTGTGTGCGTGTGTATACATATGTGTGTAAATGTGTGTAGGAAAACTAGAACATATGTAGGTGCGTTAAAACAAGTATATCTCTGAAAATTTGAAATTTTCATTGGATGAGTGCTCCACGAACTCTAACGGAATTTCCAAATAAGGAGAGATACTTTCGAGAATGAAGTCTTTTTCGAAAATGACAACCGATTAACGAAAAGAAAATTTGATTGTCTCAAGAGGTGAGCTCTTAACAATTGCTTTTGTTTCAGTTGGCGTCATCATCACAGCAATTGTTTAAGCCTATATTCAGCTATGAATATACAGCTCTATGCTGTATATTCATAGAAATATACAGCATAGAGCACAACTCATATATGACATACGTAATTTGCATAGATTAAACATGCACCTATCGCTCGGCAATAGATTCTAATATATCTTGGATTCTCTATCTATCGACTTCTTGTACATTCCATATTAACATTGACGCTAACACCTAACTTGACACTAACACCTGACTAACGGCCTCCAGCATGGCCTCTAAATAAAGGAAATTTTATGTACCAATGAAACGCATTTCCTCAAATAATCTTAATAATTTTATCCTCGATGACACCAACTCTCTGCTTCACGTACTGACCTTTGTCTTATTATATTTCCACAAAAGCATTTTGTTATCTTTATATAATCTATCATCGTTCCTAATTTCACGCATACACACATATATCTCAAACCTAACACATATACACAAATGAAACAAAAATAGAAAGAAGCATCCCCAAAATAGCAAGCACAGCACATTCACCATTCTCACAAATAAAAACCAATAAATAAAATTTGCATTACCAAAAGTCATATATCATGACTATCTCACCCGAGATGAAAGTACTACCCACAGTGATGCATTGAACTTTCCAGTACACACAATAAACATGTTAAAAATGTATTCAGTTCTCTCATTGTTTGATGTAGTCACACGTAGTACACTATACTTTTATTTATGTATATGTGTGTCTGTGTGTATGTGTGGATTGTTGTAGTTCGATTTCACACAAATACACACATAAACACACACACACACACACACACACACACACACACACACACATATATATATATATATATATATATATATATATATATATATATATATGCTTACGTATTTATATATATATATGACGGGTATGTGTGGTGGGTATGCTGGTGAGGTTTACGTGTGAGTGAATTGAGTGAGTGCATATACAAGTTCAAGCATTTCAGAAAGGATTAGAAATCAAATTATCTATATATATATTCCTTCTTATTTATTCCTTATTTGTTTCATTTTTGAGGAACAAATTTTCAATAATAAACGCACTAATATTTTTTATCGCTTGCAAACAATCTTTCAGAAAGTTATTGTTTTATTTTATGCAAACGGCTACACACACAAATATACATATACGTGTGTGTGCGTATGTATATATACATACATATAGTAGCATGTATAAATAAATGTCTGTGGTCTCAGTTTAATGCAAATATAAAATGCATTCAATGCAAATATAGAGTAAATTCTGTTTCCACAACACATATATGTATATACTACACTATATGTATAATACACACACACACATACACTAATACATTCATACATATAGTACAACTGGTACGGAAACTACAACACAAAGACGTTACAAAAACTACTAGTTTATATTAGTTTGATGCTCAGTAAATGATGAGTATATATATATATATATGAGTGTGTGTGTGTGTG
>NC_068982.1:160497366-160502641 GCF_001194135.2 Octopus bimaculoides
TGTGTGTTTGTGTGTGTGTGTGTGTGTGTGTGTGTGTGTGGAAAAGCTAGGAGAGTGACTGCATGACTTTTTAAACGACCGAAGACATCAATTATCAGTGGAGTCTCTCAAGGAACTGTAACGGTACCACTACGGCTTGTGGAGGCTCTTTCAAACACGCCCTCAGCTATACAGTCAGCAACTTTCAACCAGCTATGCTACCCTAAAACTGCAATGTGCAGGTGGACTGATAAAAGTAATATGCAGCATCAAGCACTCCACTACTGGTCCATAACAGACTACAATCGGAATACACAAGACCAAGGAGTAGTGTAATCCCTATGTCAGTGTCGGTACGTGACTTGAGAATCCACATTAGTAATGATTCAACATTCCACAGCAACATAGTGCATACGAGTAGCTGGATGGATTCTAGGAGTATTCAGGACCGGAAAAAGTGATACCGTGCTACTCCTATGGACACTTTTCATTCCCAGTTGTCTGCATTACAGCTCCGAACTGTGGTCATCGTAGAGGGTCAAACTGATGGCAGAATTCGAGGCAATCCAGCTCCATTGCACAAAACAGAATGAGCCAGCACAAAAGTTGAGTTACTGGTTAAGGCTAAAGGAACTGAAGCAATGCTCCTTAGAGAGAAGACGTGCAAGATATACAGTTATAGACATAAGAAAGATTATGGAAGTCTTCCCACAACTTGGGAATCGAAAACTATACCAACCACCAAAATGGACGGCACTGTATAGTAGTAAAGCTCTCGCTTTCTCCGTGTTGCGTAATTTCTCAATACTGAAACAGCCTGGGTTTCAAGAGTCCACAACTATGCAAAGTTCTGCCAAACAGCCTCAGAGCATTGCGAGCTGTGGATGTGGAGGTCTTCACCGAAAATCTGAGCAAATTTTAACTGAACTACTAGAAGAACCTATATTCTTTTCTACTCTAGGCACAAGTCCCGAAATTTTTGGAGAGGAGGCCAGTCGATTAGATCGACCCCAGTATGCAACCGGTACTTAATTTATCGACCCCGAAATGATGAAAGGCACAGTCGACCTCGGCGGAATTTGAACCCCATAAGAACCTATATTGCGAGAGGAGGCACAAAGACCAACTCCGATGGACTCAATATTTCACCAGAAACCATACAGAAATGACACCTAATCATACTGAAAGGCGGTGCCCCAAAATGGCCTCAGTGTCTGGTTGAACTAATGGCACAAAAGCTACATAAGCATTTCTAAATTAAAACTGATTTTTGAGAGTTTATTTTTTTAAATACCATTACTCTCAATTTGTAATTCTTTTATTCTTTTATTCTTTTATTTGTTTCTGTTATTTGACTACAACCAAGCTGGAGGACAGCCTTGTAGGACTTTAGTTGAACAACTCAACCCCAGGACTTATTTATTAAGTTTAGTACTTATTCTATTGATGTCTTTAAGCCGAACTGCTAAGTTTCATGGACATAAACACACTAGCACCGGTTGTCAAGTGGTGATAGGGTACAAACACAGGCACAAAGAGACACAGGCACACCCACCCAACCTCACACACACACACACACACACACACACACACGCACACACACACGCACACATACACATACATATATATATACATTGGGTCATCCCATAAATAGTGCAGGTTTTTCAGATGCATGAACTAAAAGTTGAAGGAGGGCGGGATAAACTAGCTGCATCGACTTACTATAACAGCAGGTAGTAATTCTACTTTGTCCTTATTGTTCGCGCAAGTTTTTCAGGGTGCAGTCACTTTTTCAAAGCTATATATATATATATATATATATATATATATATATATATATATATATATATATATATATACACGACGTGCTTATTTCATTTTCTGTATACCAAATCCACTCAGGATTTAGTAGAAAATACTTGCCGAAGATACCACGAAGTGGGACTGAACCTGGACGCATTTGGTCGGAAAGCAAGCTTCTAACCACACACCCGCACCTGCACCTATATTCTAATTGCATTTTTTCAGATTTCGCTCGAAATATACGTAAGTAAAGAATAGTTTTAAACTTCAAGTATGAGTCTTCACATCCACATGAGTAAAGACTGGTAAATAATTTATACAATTTCATGTTTCTTAATTTTTCTCATACACAACGTTTATTTGTCACACTTCATGACTTATTTCCGTTCTCTCTTTAATTATCTCACGCTTAAGGCGAAATCTGTCAGACTCATTATGAAAACATTTTGCGATATTTGTTCCGACACTTTACATTCTCAGTATAGATCATGCTATGGTCAACTTTGCCTTTCAGTCTTTTGGGATAAAATAAAGTCTCATTCAAGTTCTAGATCGATGGCTTCAACTAACTTCCTTCCCTCATAATTGTGAAGCCTTTTACCGAAATCAGAAACCAACATTTATCTTACGTTAAGGGCAACGAGCTGGAAGAATAGCTTGAGCTTCAGAAAAATACCCTACGTCATATTTCACGTTTACATTGAAACCGAAAATCTTAAACAATGTCTTCCATCGTTTCTGGATCGTTAAAATAAAACAACATTCAAATATTGGAACCAATGGTATTGACAAAAATTCATCCCATATAATCGCTTGTTGAATACTTGGACAGCTCATCAGACTCTATACAGAGACAAATTTAACCCTTCATCTCTAGGAGATGGAAAGTTGGTCAAAAGGTCATAAAAAGATAAAAGTTCTGGTGTTGGTGAGGACGTGTTATCTCCTCTAGACCAGCCAATTTGAGGAATAGGGATCGATCCCCTGGCCTGCTAAAAAAACGTAAGGACTCTTATGAACTTAAAACAGCGAACGGGGAATCCCAATTTTGCAACAGGTAGCGCTTGGAGTGGATACATTGTGAGAATATTTCTTAGAGCGTATTCCTCATTAGGCTCTTATTTTTTTCAGACATCATACTGCAGACATACAGGGGCACCGTCTTATAGAATTTTTAGTCGAATGAATCGATCCCAGCACTTTTGTCTAAGCCTGATACATATTTTATCAGTCTCTTTTGCCGGACCACTAAATTACACTGACGTAAGTTCACCAACACACGTTTTCAAGTGGTGTTGGGGGAAAAACAGACACAAATACACACATACGTGTGTTTGTGTGTGTGTGTGTGTATATATATATATATATATATACATATATATATAAAATATATAAATATATATATATATATATACGACGGGCTTCTTTCAGTTTCCGTCTACCAAATCCACTCACAAGGCCTGAGGCTATAGTAGAAGACACTTGCCCAAGGTGCCACGCAGTGGGACTGAACCCGGAACCATCTGGTTAAGAAGCAAGCTTCTTACCACACAGTCACGGCTGTGAATATATGTCAATGCATACATCAAAATATGAGTATATGTATGCATATATATTATACATCTATGCATCTATCTATCTATTTATCTATTACTCCTTCTTCCTCCCTCTCCTTCTATCTCTCCCTTTATATATATATATATATATATATATATATACATACATACATACATACATACATACATACAGATGCATGCGTTTGTGTGCACTCGCGTGCTTGTTTGCGTGCGTACGTTTGTGTGCGCACTCATGTTTGAGTGTGCGCGTGTGACCTAGCGTGCTTGCGTTTGTTTATGTGCAAAAACTCATCAATTTTTGGGTTTGTAGCCTTATTGAATATTTATACTTAACCGTTGTGTTCTTTTTATCTTATTTACACTTGCATAAATAAATCAAAAACACTTCTCTTTTATCTGCATTTTCATCGTTGTCTTCATTGACCATCGTCTTGACTCATTTCTCCTCAATTTTGTTTGCCATTAAACCCCTCCATTCATTCGTTTGAATTTTTAATGCATCGCTACCCTCCACCGGTATGTTTTTAGTTGTTTTCTTCTTTTTCCTTCGTATTAAGCGTATATATATCAATGTCACTTGTTTCCTAGCTACATGCCTTGAAGGTTTATGCTGGCATAGTAAACTTCTTTGTTAGAACGTTTTTAAGTTTAATGAACGCACTCTGGAAAATTACACTTTAGCGTTGGTGATGCAGAAGTAAAATGAGCAATGTATGTGTATTTATAAGCACCTAAATCATACGAAATAATACGTTCCTCTTTAATTATATTTTATGTGTATTTTCACAAAATATCTCTTAAAATTACGAATCTATTATGGCAGTTTAATAATTATTTGGTATACACACATGCGTGGTTGTGTGGTTAGCAGCTTCGTTCTCAACAAAATGATTCCGGGTCTAGTCACAGAAAGTAGTACGTTAAACAAGTGGCTTTTATTGTAGCACCTTCCACGCGGACCGACCAAAGCCTAGAGTGTGGACTTGGTAGGCGGTGACTGAAAGACGCTCGTCGTATATATGTATCTCTCTCTCCCTGTTCTATTTCTCTCTGTCTGTCTGTCTCTCTCTAGATATACATATATATATTAATATACGTATATATATATATGTGTATGTATATGGATGTACATATATATGTGTATATATATATATATATATGTATAAGCAATGTTAATTCTCTAAATGAAGTATTAACAGTAACTGCACGATAAAGTGTAGTATATTGCCACTTAAGTGTGGCTGACCCCTAGGGGTGGATGTTACTGTTGCTTTTAGCCCCAGGAGGACATCTCCTCCAGCTGGCTTATCGACACACGACTGTGTCCTGTTTGCCAAGGGAGTTATCCCTCTCACCTCGGCCAGCAGCATATATATATATATATATATATATATATGTATGTATGTATGTATGTATGTATGCATGTAAGTATATATGATTATGTGTATGCGTAAAGCTTTTATCTTTTACTTGTTTCAGTCATGAGACTGAGACCATGCTGGGGCACCGCCTTGGAGAATTGTTACTCGAATGAATCGACCGCAGCATTTATTATTAGAAGCCTAGTACTTATTCTATCACCCCCTTTTGCCGAATCATTAGCTAGCGGGTATGTAAACACACCAACACCGGTTGTCAAGCAGAGAGGGGGGCAAACACCGACACAAAATCACACGCAAATATATAAACATATAACTATTCGTGGTAAGAAGCTTGCTCCCCAACCATATGGTTCCGGGTTCAGTTCCACTGCGTGACACATTAAGCAGTTGCCTTTTTCTGTAGCCTCGAGCCGAATAAAGCCTTGTGATTGGATTTGCAAGACGTAAACTAAAAAGAAGCCTGCCGTGTATATATATGAAGGTAGGTAGGTATGCGCGCGTGTGTGCTTATGTTTGTGTGTCTCAATCCCCACC
>NC_068982.1:160502928-160505296 GCF_001194135.2 Octopus bimaculoides
ATATATATATATATATATATATATATATATATACAAACACACACACACACACTCACACACTCACACACGCACACAGAAGTATATACGTTGTATACATACGAGGTGGTATCAAAACTTTCCCGAACTAGTAATGTTTAATTTTTAAAAAATTAACTTATTTAACTTATTTACCTAAATTTTAACATCACCTCCTCCTTCGTGGGAGTTGCCTTGCACAGCAATACGCCGATTTCGAGGCCCCTGCCACTTTTAGAATCTAGCCTGTAAGTCGTTTTCCGTAAGCGAGTCGAGGCCTTTCTGCGTTTCCATCTGGATCTCGACAACGGTTTTAAAACGTCCTTATTTGGGCGGCATTTTTTATCTTCGGGAAGAGATGGAAGTCCACTGGTGCTCAGTGTAGCGAATAATGCGTGTGCGTAATCGATTCCATGTTGTTTTTGGCGTGAAACTCACGATTGAGAAGGGTTCAGTGACAGGGTGCGTTGTCGTTGTGAAGAATCTATTTCTTCGCGTTCTAAAGATCCAGTCGCATCCGCCGAATGTTCTCTCTGAAAAGCTTTAAAACGTCGCTGTAGAATTCTTGATTGTTGGAGTAGCCTTGGGGGATAAATCCTCGATGCACAATACAACAGATGTCGAAAAATCGATGAGCATGCTCTTGATTGAGCCGCGGCTCTGTCGTGCCTTCTTAGGGCGTGGAGGTGAAGACCTCTTCAGTTGTGACGACTACTACTTCGTTTCAGGGTCGTACCTGTTGACGCAATTCTCGGCAGCGGTGATGAAATGAAGGACGGATCATCAGCGGCACGCTGTGGGAGATCTTGATAGACTTCGACGCAGGTGTGGGACAACTTGGCAGAGATACGCATCTTCAATTTGGACCCATAATACAGATTAACAACAGCAGCAATGTCGTTGATTATCTCCTCCGACGCTCCTCATACACAAGCTGATGAATGAATTTTTTTCCACATTTCCGGTAGTGACGCTCGTGGCAGGTCTTTCACATTGCTCATCGTCTTCTAGGGACGTTCTTGCGCTTTTGAAGCGATCGTGCCACTCGAAACATTGCTTGCGACCCTTCGCCTCGTCCCCATAAACTGGACAAAACATGTTGAATGTCTCTGGAGCTGAGGTCCCAAGTTTAACGCAAAAGTTCACGCTGGTTCTTTGTTCCAGCTTCCTGTTCACGACAAAAATCGCAAACTACTGCATACACCTAATCACAAAAACGCAAATTTCACAACTTGCGAAGTAAGCACAGCAATGTCATTCATCACAGGGTCGCAAGAAGGTCGTGTGCTGCTATCTGTTGGCGGGCTACAGAACTAGTCCGGGAACTTTTTGGTGCCACTTCGTACACACACACACACACACACACACACACACACACATATATATATATATATATATATGTATATATACACACACACACGACAGGCTTCCTTTGGTTTCCGTCTGCCGAATCCACACACAAGGCTTTGGTTGGCCCGAGGATATAGTAGAAGACTCTTGCTCAAGTTGCAACGTGTTGGAGCTGGACACGGAACCATGTGGTTAGATAGATAGATAGATAGATAGATATATAGATCAGTGTGTCTGAGTGTTTCTCCGGTGTTGGTTTGTTTTCCTTCCTGTAACATTGCGGTTCGGCATAATAGATCAGTAGAAGATATAACTGTTGGTGGTTCAATGATAAGAATTCAAGGTCGTGCTCCACTATGGCCTCAGTCCAATGACTGAAAGAAGTAAAAGCTAAAAGTTAAATTTAAACAGATGATCCAAACGTTAGACAGAAAATTATTTATTCAAAGTATATATATATTGGTGAAGCATCGTGTAGTATAACTTTATGAGATTTGTTGTGTAAGGCCGGAACAACGCGAGAAAGCACAAAATAAACTACAAGAGGACACGAAAACAACGAGTGGCAATTTTATCTTGTATTTCTATATTTCTATGTCATGTCCCCTTATTCGGGACAGTTGGAAAAAGCGGTAGTAAGAAAAAGTCGTTACTCAGATGTGCGGAGGAGGAAAGTGACATGCGCAGACTGGTGTTGCTATAGCAACCAGTCTGCTTCGTGTAGTTCCTTGTAATTGCTAATGGCTGTTCTCAGTTCGTTTATAAGGAAGGCTTCCATGATTCTGTTGCGAGAGGTAAACAAACTTTTTCAAACAGCTGGTCGTGCTACTTCAGGCTGATGACGAGCAAAGACTCAGAAACATGTCCCAGAATGCAGGCTAAGCTGGGTGGAGGAGTTTGTCTCCCCCTCGCAAAGATAAGGACACAGGAAATGTGTCAAGGCCTAATAACAGTAGTATATTCCCTTATTGGGACTGTCACGTTAAGTTGACAGTATACAAAC
>NC_068982.1:160505648-160508632 GCF_001194135.2 Octopus bimaculoides
TATATATATATATATATATTATGTATGTATGTATGTATGCAGGAGGGCGTTGCATTCTTGGTCGTAAAATTCTGGTTTCGCTTCCGGACTAGCGATGAGTTGTGTTCTCGAGCAAAACACTTAATTTCACATTCCTCCAATCGACTCATCTTGAAAAGACGTGTAATCTGCTGACGAACTGTCATCCCCTCCAGGGGACCACAAAATCTAGGAAACCGGCATATGAACCTACGGATCGGGAAGGACCTTTGATTCTTTCTTTTGATACTTGTATGTGGACGAACGAGTAACAATAGTGGTAATAGATGAAACATTTATTATTATTGTTATTATTATTATTTTTATTATTATTATTATTATTAGTAGTAGTAGTAGTAGTAGTAGTAGTAGTAGTAGTAGTAGTAGTAGTAGTAGTAGTAGTAGTAGTAGTAGTAGTAGTAGTAGTAGTAGTAGTGTGATTGCCTCACACTACGTTTTCAGTATCCATCTCCTCTCGCACCTTTCCAACCTCTCTTAAAATAAACAAGGTTAGTGTAGGTTGCAAGAAGCATTGTCTGGTATATGTAAATGATTTAAACATTTTCTTTATATAAAGGCAAAACAATGCAAGTTATGAAAATAATAATTGATACAGGTCGATGGCTAGTGATTTTAACTGATAATTCAGTATTTAATGGTTAGTACCCTTCAGGATCAAAAGTACTAGCCATCGACCTGTATTATTTATAAATTGCTTTATATAATGTTTCGTTTATGCATTTGGTTTCCAAGATTCTTTATGTGAATTCGTGTGTTGACGCATATTCTTTTGTGTCTGAGGAGAGTCGTTTTCTTTTTGTGCCTTATAATTTAACACACTCACCGGTAAAATTTCCACTCTATTTTTATTTTCCTAAAATTTTCGTTGCGTCTTGCAACGTATTCAATAGTCTTGACTCTGTCCGTTATTTACACTGCGTTCCTTTAATAGAATAAATATCTTAAGGATTAAGGAATCTGATTTTGTTTAATATATCCCTCAAAATCTTGTTCCGATGATATGATAAACATTCCTGTTTTAATTCTATGATTTTGATGTTACTAGAGTTGCTAGACAAGTTGGTATTTGATTGAAAGTCTCTGTTATCATCTACAATTGAGTAATATTGTTCATGTGTAAGGCGGCGAGTGGGCAGAAACGTTAGCACGCCGGGCGAAATGCTTAGCGGTATTTCGTCTGCCGCTACGTTCTGAGTTCAAATTCCGCCGAGGTCGACTTCGCCTTCCATCCTTTCGGGGTCGATTAAATATGTACCAGTTACGCACTGGGTCGATATAATCGACTTAATCCGTTTGTCTGTCCTTGTTTGTCCCCTTTGTGTGCAGCCCCTTGTGGGCAGTAAAGAAATAAGAAACGTTAGCACGCCGGGTGAAATGCTTAACGGCATTTCGTCAGTCTTTATGTTCTGAGTTCAAATTCCGCCGAGGTCAACTTTGCCTTTCATCCTTTCAGGGTCGATAAATTAAGTTGCGTATTGGGGTCGATCTAATCAACTGGCCCCCCTCCCCAAACATTTCTGGCCTTATACCTAGAGTAGAAAAGAATATTGTTCACGTGTGTATATCAAGCTTGAAAGTTTTCAAATCTCAGTGATATGAGCGTATGTATACTCCAGTATGTTTGCAGTTACAAAAACTTAAACGGAATGTATCTGGTCACTTATAGGGTTTGCGAGATTTACTTCTCGAAACAGTAATACATAACCACAACACAGAGATGTGTGGGCACAAACTTTCACAAACACAAATACTAACACTACACACATACATAATCATACACATGCCGTTCCGAAACACGCACACAGATATGTGTGTGTGCGTGCGTGAGGGCGTGAGTGCGTGTGTGTGTATGTGTGTGTGCGTGCGTCAGTGCGTTATGTGTGTATGTGTGTTCAATGTGGATTTTACCGCAAGGCAGAAATTATCAATTCATTTCGATAAACGAAGATGTATTTTTCGTAACTAAATATTAAAAGTACATAAACACGGCGTTTTTAGGCACTATCACTAAGAAAATGGAAGTGAGTACTTACGTTAAGTAAAAACAGGTTTTCCCTATTTTTGTTAAGTGAAATACATTAATTACATTTTTGGAAAAAGCTTTTATTGAAGATAAATATCTTTCTTTATCCATTTGTTATTAGCTATTGGAAAACAGTGATTAATACTGCTTGGAAATATTTTTCTAATAAATATTGCATTCAGGAGGTTTCCGAAGCATACTCTCTTCCCCATCAAAGACTTATACTAAAGCATGTGTATGAAAATAATTCTGTGCTTGGGTGTGTATGGCTGAGTGTTGTATACGTATTTCTGTGTGTGTCGTTTTACTTTTCTACAATTTTGTGCTCCTAGCATTTTCTTGTCATTTGAGATATACACCTGCACTTTTATCTATAAATGTGTAGACGCCTACAACTAAGAAATTCATCAATATGTACAAATGTGTGTGTGTGCGCGCGCGCGCGTATACGTATAAAATATGTGAGAAGGAAAATGTGATTCTAGATTTCTTTTTATTCACTGCGATCGTGCACTGGTACTTCGGTGATAAAATACTGTGCAAACAGTTGTTGCGCATCGTAGGTGTAGATGTGACTCGTCAAGTGACTTTTCAAAACGGACCTCGTTTGTTATTCTCCGTTTTGCTTATTTCTATTACAATACATTTTGGTAGTAGTCGTGCACTATACGTCTACACAAGGAACTGGGTTATAATATAGAACTCTTCCCATATACATATATAGATGTAGGCGTAGGAGAGGTTGTGTGGTAAGTAGCTTGCTTACCAACCACATAATCCGAGTTCAGTCCCACTGCGTGGCACCTTGGGCAAGTGTCTTCTGCTATAGCCTCGGGCCGACCAAAGCCTTGTGAGTGGATTTGGTAGACGGAAACTGAAAGAAGCCTGTCGTATATATGTATATATATGTGTATGTGTCTGT
>NC_068982.1:160509123-160517946 GCF_001194135.2 Octopus bimaculoides
ATTAACATGGCATTCCTGGCACCACAACTGTCTCTAGCACCATGAGCACTTCTAACATTAACACAACATAACCACTTTTATTACTGTCAACGAACCAACTCAATTGCTCCAAAATATTTACACCTTCCGCCCCATCTGTCTGTCCTTCTTTACACATCGTTCACGATATAAAGGACTACCTTTGTTCCTTGCCGAAAATAATTATTTCGTCGGTCTCAACCTTTGTAGTGTGTGTGTGTGTGTGTGTGTGTGTGTGTGTGTGTGTACACATACACACATACATACAAACACGAGAAAATGCTTAGAGAACTTTATCATAGTAAAATGGAAAGAAAATATTACCGATTGTAGTCATTTAGGACGTCCTCTTTAAGGAAAATTGAAATTAATTAAATTGAATTAAGTTTTCATATTTCTGGGAGTTCATACACTTCTACAAAAAATGTTTACTAGCTGGTAGTGATGACCGGTTAATAAGAGTGGTAGCAAACAGCTGGTTGTAGGAGGGAAGATAGTAGTAGTTATAGGTGGTTGTTGTCTCCCTCGGTTGGTGGGAGTGGTAGCAGGTCTCTCGGTTGTTGGTGGCTGAGGGATGAATTACGGTTGGCCAAATGTGTTTCAACAAAACTCAGCACTCATTCACAAAGCCCGTCTAACCAAAGAATGGACGCCAGGCAATCTTTATCATCATATAACATCCAACTTGTGTCCTCTAACCATCATATTATACCCAACTTAAGTCCTACAAACTCGCCCGATTTATATCCTGTGAACTACTGTGAACTACTGCGCTTTCAGTATTGAGAGCCTAATCGACACCCACACAATGCAATAGCTTCATAGACGGTCACCATTATCCAGATGATACCCGAAATGAATAAGAAGCATTTAGTGCAGACATGTCGAAAATTCCGGTTCCGTATCAAAGCAGTCAGTGAAGAGGAAGGCTGATAAATAGAATAATCTTCTAAGGAAACTTATCGAAATCATGTGCACAAATTCTTATTAAAATATATTTGGTTTCTGCTAGATTAGACTTGTTTTATTAAATTACCGAATATGTCCTCAAATACCTCTCGCACGCTTCTTTGTATATATATAAGTGTGTTGTATATATATATATATATATATATATATATAATCACTTATAATATATATATATATATATATATATATATAAAATCACACATATTTACATACATACACATAACCACACACACACACACACACACACACACACACACATATATATATATATAGTATATGAAATGCTTCGAAAGAACCTCTCTCTTACCCTCAGTTATAAATACATAATCACTTATAACATATAATTGAACCACCTTTCCCACACATTTTCTAATCGTATGCAGTTGACTTTGTGCTCACTTTTTCACATTCTTCATATACATATGCTTATGAGGTTCAACACGGCTTTACTTATCTAAACCTGCATACAAAACAAAACTTAAAATAGGGATTCTACTATCTTATTTCGTGAGAGGACCTAAAAGAAGGAGAAATGCAGACTCAGTTATATGAGCATATCTCTCAGGGCAGAAAATAAAGATGCCATTAAAATTTACATACAACAACTCTACAATATCCATGGTATGAAAAGAAAGCATAGTAGAGAAATCAAAACGACATTGAAACATAATTAGGTCAGTCAAAATTCTCATATTTCGTTAATAAAATGAAGCAGCAATGGTGTAGGACCAATACATTGGATTCTGCAAGTAATTTGGTTCCAATTTTATTCCAATAAACAAAATCGTATTAAAACACAAAACAGGCTTATTGTCATTGTCACATTAAAAATGGGCGAACTAGACTGTACATATTTAACAAAAATTAAAGTTGAATGCTCACTTGTAGCCCCATACATTCCAGACACATTAACTTGTACAACAAAATTAAATAACCAAAACAAAAAATTTAACTTTCACTCATCTCAAAAGTAGAAACATCTACAAAATCAAGGAGCTCATTAATTTTAAAACTCTATTTGTATACCCGCTACCAAAAATAGGTGCAAACGAAATGTAACTCTCACACTCCCATAGAGTCCACCTTAGTCGCCATGGATGCGACCAGTACTAACTTCATGTACAAATGTGCAGAAATAGCGTTCAGATTTGAGTAAATACATATTTATCTCTTCTTATATGGTCTATCATAACGTGTCCGAGTGTACAGTAATTTTTGCAGCTTTAGAGAGGCATCTTATATCTATGACAACAGATCAGTCAGGAACGCCTAGTCGTTTGACCTAAAACTTGTAAGCCATTTATCTACCCACCCATATCTGCCCTTGACTACAAAACAACTATTGATAAAACTACAGCGTTCATTGTAAATTATCAAGAAAATTATTGTTATTGATATAATACTATAGATATTGATGTAATACAATAGCAACCCTCTTGACTGATAATCGATTATTCATTATATTCTACTGTTATTGTGCGTTTCTTCACCTTTCTGTGATCCTGATTCACATTAAAATTGTATATTATAGATAAATTTTATATATGATTATATCAGCTTTTATTAAACCCGTCAAGTTATTTAAGAGGTGCTTAATACAATTTAACAGAACAACGATTATCATATATTATCCAGCTACATATGACATTTATGTGAACAAAATAAATATGCAAAATATATTGAATTAAAATATGTTCCTAGTGAGCATTTCTCCAACGTAAGTGACATGTTTTAATAAAACATAAGATTGTCGCTGGGCATTTATACAAGTCTGTATCACAGTTTTGATTTTTCTACAACCTAAAATATTTAAAGTACTTGAGCAAACTTTATTTGTTCGATTTGGCTCCATATTCATAACAGAATATTAAGTAGAATACATTTGTCAACAATTAATCACCTCATTGAAATTAAATGACTAGGGAGTTGGATATTTTATATATCATCTGAATTTTCAATGTAAATGCATGTATTGTATTGAATTTATAAATATATTAGTACGTTACGAAATATTCTTATCGTCATATAACCAGTAGCAATGCAATGTAGGCAAGTAGATGTAAATTTTGAAATTTGAGACAAGAGCTACTTTGTTTACTTATGTACTCATTACAAACTAGTTACTATATAGTAATAATATCACATTGAATTTCTTAAGATTTCAGAGATAGACGTTCTAAGAATGGTAGCTGACATTCTTTAAGAAAACGTACACACATACTACAGGCATAATGTATTATGTTCCATGCAAAGAATTGGCAATTTTTATGCAGCATAATTCTGATGATTGGAATTACATCAAAAGTGATTTAATATCAAATCTTCGCGTGTTCCTCTACAATTGTCTAGAAATCATATTTCATTAGTCAGAAATACAGATCCAATAGCGTGCTTCGTATAAAGAAGTTGCCATACACAATTCGAAAGAGATCGATTGCTTTGTTCATTCAATTTTAATTTCATTCCTATGTCAAATGAATATAGTAGCACTAACGGTTCCTTCTGGCCTGTATTTGGATGGCTATAATCTGCTCGTTAGTAGCATTCTCCAATCTACCTCCCATACAATATCGCACTGAATGTCGAAGGAAATTTATAATGTAATTTCAGCTTTACAAATTATTGATTTATCGACAAAACCTTCCATTTGTAATAGTGTCATCCGAAATGTAAATAGCTTCTTGCATTGACTTACTTTCGTTAATACTTTAAGTATCAAATTCTATTGACCTTTCTCTATAACCTAATATCTCGAGATTAAAATCATTGTAAGGATTTCAATAAGAGATTAACCTTTCTTGCACCCAATCACTTTAAGTGGAGTGGTGTACAAAAGATTATCTATCAGTAATTATGGGTGAAATTATTTCTGTGGAAAAGTTCAATTCGATTGACTCGTAGTGTGTGATGATTGTATTTTTCTTTGTACAAATGTTAACTAAACTTACAGTTTAATGAAGGAACTGATAATGGAAATATGTATTTAAAATGCATGGTCGTTTGTGATGTGATACTAAAAATATATCAAATTGTTTCGCCACGCTTTCATCTCTTCGTTGGAAGTTATACGAAGATATATTACTAAGTCTCCACAGGGAAATACATTTAACTATGTTGCATTTCCTTTCTTTTGAAAACAAAGTCTACTATTTTGAAAAACAAAGCATTTAGTATGTTAGTTTAAATATATATGTGTCGTTTTTGTTGTGGTTTACTCCCCGGCCAGCGCAGATCGAATGGGGTATGACGTAGGGCACCCTGACAATAACCCACACTTCTATTACATTGTGGATGTGTCTATGTTGTACATATGTCCTCGTGACCATGTACAACACATGTATGTGCAAGCCTGAGCAAGATTATTTTGAATGGAAGCATAGTAATATTATATCAATGCAAGTCTCACCACACCACAATTGCGAAGGAAAGTGATTTCTTAAAACAAATACATGTCGGCACGTGTTCTGTCACATACATTGCCATCAGAGCAGGTACTAACACAGCAGTGTATATCATTCAGTGAACTAAATATTCCACAAATTTATGGTCATGAATTTGTTATCTTTCTTTTGACATCAAAACTGAAGTCGGTGGGATACGAACTAAGAGAATCGAAGTAAATTTCACGTAGCGTTCTATAGTCAACACTTAAAACACTTCAACTATTTTCTGTTTTGCTATGTACAAAACTTATTAAAATAGTCAAGAGTGGGGGACAATGTCCATGACACTTTTAATGATTTATGAGATTGGTGGGAGAGATAAGATGTAGGTATCCTTAAAGCGGTGATCAAGTCGAATGTTGACAACAGAAAGGACTCTGCCAAGTAGCAGTAATAAACTGGACGATGGACTATGTCTACTACACAAGTAGATCTCAGCGTGACTAGAACTAACTAGCAGTATAGCCCAGTTTTGCCCGGGATTAAGTTAGGATTATTAAGCTAATCAAGTTCTTTATTTCAAACCAAACTAAGTAACATCGACATCAAATTTGGGCAGAATCAGTGTCGCGACGGGAGTGCATGGATTGTGAGTTTGATCGGAAGAGGTGATCAGGTTACACATGCCAGCCGTTTGAAAACACCACCCCATCATCTAACCCCTCTTTGCCCATGGGTTGGGAATCCTTCCAGCAAGGAAAATAAAATGCCCACAAAGGCTCTCGATCTTTTGTGTCAGATCACAACTAAGTCTTAGGTATATATATATATATATAAAAGGGCAACACACACATACACACACGTACGTACGTACACCAATTGCATACATATTTTTTGTACGCATACATGTTCGTATGTGTGTGTGTTGCGCGTATGTCAACAAAACACTTTTTTCCTCGATGGAAAAAAATACAACAAAAGTCTTAACAAAAACTTACATGTCGCTAGAAAGAGACTTAACTCCTGTTTGTAAACAATTGTGATTTCTCCGACTTTAGCGGGAAACCGTAGTTTAATTTATATAGACGAGAAGAAAATGAAGGAAAAATAACAGAAGTGTGTCTTTGGCGCTAGTAATCCATTATTTAATTAGTAAATAAAGGTGAGAGTGAGAGTGAAGTTGTTTACGATGGTGAGGAAGATATATTTTTATATTTTTGCCTTGTTGGCAATGGTAGACATTGTCAGAACGAAGAAGTCAGAGGTAGAGAAGAAGAGTGAAAGATCAATGGTTACATCGGAAAAGAGATCAAAGATTCGAGTGTCTTACATTATAGTTGGGTTCACAGTTCGTTACGTCCGTTGTGAGGTGGATGAAGAATATTAGTTGCACGTGCCTGTGACTTCTGGGGTCTCACCGGCGGTGCAATGTAAGGGAGCTAACTCTAATTGGGGAAAACCGGTGCTATTATAATGATCTAGGTGTCATTGAAATATAGGTTGTAGGTGGTTCGTATTATTACAGGAAGCCGTATATTGGTGTAAAATATGGAACGAGCATCGGTCCGATCTAGAGTATAGAGAGACTCATTGCTGTAATACTATTTTGTTATGAAGAGTATATAGAGAAAGAGGGTGAGAATGGAAATTTTACTTGTAAGTACCTTAGGTGGTTCTCGCTTTAAAAGAATTATATGCATACACAGGCTAACATAGGATGTAGAGTAGGTATATAGTTATTGGTTTATTATGTGATTTTGGAGTAGGGTAAAATAGAATATGTGTTAGGTATTTTGTGTATTTATCTATAATGTAAGTTTGGGTTGGTGTAAGTGGTTAAGGGGAGGTAATGCGCTGGTGAATACGTCTGCTAGTACGGGTGAGGCTAGGATAGAACGGGTTTAACGAAACTTAGAGAAGACAGATTAGCCTATATGCAGAGAAAAATTATTTTCACTCCACTCTACACTTTTGTTCGCCATCCAACTCTATCCGAAGCGAGGATTTCTATGTCTTCTTGATCCATTCCAAGTGACTTCTTAGTAGTCCTTATGCCATCCTTAACCTTTTGCATATCTAAACATGCTCATATATATTTAAATGATAAACTTCTGCAAAGTTTTAGAGATTTACCATCACTACATTCTAGTGATGGTAGTCTTCTAATTAGCTTTCTCCATTCTGCTTTTGAGACGCCTAATTTCTCAAGATTGGTATTTAGGCAGTGTGTTACATATTCCAGGGCCCCAACAATTACAGGTATAAACCTCAACTTGTAATCTGGATAGAGTAACTGCAGATTTCTCGATAGTTCAGAAAAAGTGTTCTCTTTTTCATTGATTTTCAGCTTTATGTTAACATCTGCTGGGCAGCTAATTTCTACAGCTATGTACAGTTTCTCTTCTCTATCCCAAATCATTATATCAAGTTTGCTGTGTCTACATTTTATCGAGGTCTTCACTGGGATATTCCACCAGTACTCCTTTTGATTATGAGTGGCTTTGGCTTCTACCATACTCTGAGTTCTTATTTCTTTGTCCTCGAATTTATCCTTCCGGCAGATTTCATTATATAGTGTCCTAGCTGCAACATCATGTCTCATCGGTAGATAATACCATGATGACATTTTCGGACATCTGCTTATGTGGATGATATCTTCGGTGTTAACTCCACAAAGTCTATATGTATGTATGTATGTATGTATGTATGTATGTATGTATGTATGTATGTATGTATGCATGTATGTATGTATGTATTCACTGAATTACTTTTACTTTTAAGACTTTAATCGGTTAGATTTACTAACACATCACGGAGCGTCTTCCAATATTCTGACACCAGGAAATATTCCTTTATTTCATGTATTGGCTAACTAGAAGGCTGAAAGAAGACCATGACGTAAAATACCGGACGGCATTTCTGCATAATGTAAATCGTGAATTTAAGCATAATGTTGTTTGTGATACAACAGTGCTATAGTGTTAATGATGTAAAACTTTGCAAGGATGTATTGATTAATGTATCGATGGAGAGAATAGGTATGTAAAACATTATTCCAGAGAATGATTCCGAAAGTAGATTTTCTTATTTATCCCTCATGTAATCATTTAATGCAGTTTGAATCTTACCCAAAGCTATTTTTCACATCCGGAAATATAATGAATACTCGGGCATCGATCATTAGTTTTTTTTTTTTAATTATCTGATATCATGTCAGTTTTTCCATAAGAGAGGATAATATTAATTGAAACATATATTAGAAATGAATATTTGATGGATTTTTTTTAGTCTTGCGTATTTATCCAAATTTATGCTCCAGTGTGTATTTTTTCATGACATGTTATATTTGCTAAGTATTAAATTCAATGAAAAATTCATTCTACTGCTATGAAAAAAATCTGAATATCCATTTCTCAATACTAAAGAAGATAAAGAAAATACATATTTTGATTTAAATTTTCTTTCCTCCGATTTTTTAATAATAATTCTCATAACATATTACTGCTCGTAAGGTGAATTCCGCGTACTTTTTTCTTCAATTTCACCACATTTATCTATTCAACAACAGTATTGGGAGAATTAAAGAAAAAATGCATGGCATGCAACTGCTGAAAAATTCATTTTCTAATTACTTCGAATGCAGCGGAAATATTAGATATATACAAAGAAAAAGAAAATGATTTTCTTGCGTAAATGGAAGTCAGCTTCATTTTCGTGTTCACTTAGCCTTCTCCGAAATTTTATTGGTTATTTGAAAATCAAATGTAGATAAAATTCTGAAAACTATGAGAGGTTTATTCTTATACGTTGTCTGTGTTAATAAAAAAAAATCAAAAATTTCTGGAAAATATACATTTAGTTTCAGTAAAAGTATGTTAAATTCTATTTTCAACCACATTTTATATTTGAAATACTGCATTAAATCACATCCTTAATAGGTTCAACATATACTAAAGTCTAATTACATAATAATAGATATCAGCTACTCACCATATTTGGCAACCATTTTATAATTTACTTATTTCTTCTTATAGAACAGAATTTAGATTTCGGAAACTATAGTTCACAACATTTTCCAGTATAGGACCTTTTACTAATTACTTCCAAATTTCCTCACAGAAGATCCAGGATTCGATCTTTCGTTTTACACTATCCAGTGTTATGTTTCCTCAACCTGCTTTGTCGGAAATAGATTCCAGGCTTACATTTGCTAACTTCATGACAACATCATTCACATAATCTCCCCCCAAATACTTGCAACTTTAGCCGAAGACACTTTTGATTAAAACGATGTATGTGCTTTTGGGTGGTTGTGCATGTTCGTGCGTTAGTGTATACACATATAAGCATACATATTAAATCTATTTTTATGTAATATATATCCATCCATACTAACACACACACATGCATATATACATCTATTCATATATATATATATATATATATATATATA
>NC_068982.1:160518082-160519038 GCF_001194135.2 Octopus bimaculoides
ATATATATAATTTACTTCTTCCTTTTTATCCTATTCATTACAAAATTGCAATTTTATTCAAGTGATGTTATATTATTATTTTGGGGGGCTGAAATTATGGCTAGGCAATCCCAGTCATGTTTTCTGCATGTGTATTCCTATTATCAATTCATTATATATGTAATATTATAAGTATTTGTATTCATAATATATTTCCTATGCTGTAATGCAACACGTGTAACGTGGAATTAAGACAATACTAAATTTTCCAAACTTTGATTTAATATGTATTTACATACATTTAAATATGTTTAGGCGCATATTATCTGCCAGTTAGCTGGCGAGATAGCTAGCTAGCTAGCTAGATATATATATAGATAGATAGATAGATAGATAGATAGATAGATAGATAGATAGATAGATAGATAAATAACTTTCTTTTATTAACCACACAGGGCTGCACACAGAGGGGACAAATACAACTGTAGAGCTTTTCTTTAAAGAAAAACAAGAAAAAAAAGGTAAAATAAAAATTAACAAATCCGATCAAAAGGGATCGGTAGGGGCAAAAAAAAAAAGGGTATCGTATATCACAGAAAATGTCAATTGTGTAAAATGGGGTAACATTAGGTTTAACCATGGAGAGAAAAGCCTACGGAAAAGACCATGGTAACCTCAGTAGGGAATAGACACATGAGAGCGAAGTGCTCTCTCTCTCTCTTTTATTTTTTTCTCGATTTATAGGATCATGCTCAAAGAGGTATCGTCACTCGCACGGACCATCTTTGCTACATTGACCCACCGTTTAATGAAACTTTCACGAGACAAAAACTGTCTCTCCATTCTCACCTTCCTTTTCAAGTGATACTTGAAAAAGTTGATGAGCGATTGGCCAGAGAGGTAAGTTTTCGTCTCTAATGCTTTCGCTCGGGTCCACCACACACATTCTTCCACCATGGCCACCAGTATGATGAACA
>NC_068982.1:160524134-160525332 GCF_001194135.2 Octopus bimaculoides
ACAGTGGTTTTGTTAGCAAGGACATTTGTGTCCTTGTTGTTGCTGTTGTTGTTGCTGTTATTGTTGTTGTTGTTGTTGTTTTCCCCGGTGACGGTGGCAGGCAAGACTGCTGTAGCAGCAGAGTTTTTACACGTGATGGTGGTTGAGGCAGCAGCAGTAGATTCAGAATCATTGCTTTTCTCCACCACCTGTCTGTGTTCATGCGGAACGGCATTAAGTTCTTTCGCCTCTGGCATTAGGGGCGGGAAATCGGCCTCGTTGTATACCTTAGCCATATTCGTTTTACAGAATATGGCTAGGATCGAGGAAGATGTTTTTGAATTTTTGGAAATAAGGCTCTAAATAGAGCTATTTCCGATTTGAAAAATATATGTTCACGAAGTATTTTGTGTTATACACAACTTATACAAAAATTAAAAAAACAAAATAGGTCTTTTAAGAGGTGAAAAATACAACTTACATGGGAGCCGATTTGTCTAGAGTCCGTCCAAGTGGAGATACATAGATAGATAGATAGATAGATAGATAGATAGATAGATAGATAGATAGATAGATAGATAGATAGATTGATTGATTGATTGATTGATAGATAGATATATGTGTTACACAAATAGGAGTCGTATACATATATATTTCATATATTTACAGCTCCCATATCCTCCATAAACATGATGTGTTCATATAGAAAAATATACCAGTAGAAGTTCTCTTATAAATAATATCATAGAGACATTGGTTTCAAATTTGGCACAAGGCCAGCAATTTTAGTGGTATCTCAATGCTCAACTGGAACATATTTTATCGACCACCAATGGATGACTGGCAATGTCGACCTCAGTGGTATTTGAACTCAGAAACTAAAACGGACAAAATGCTTCTAAGCATTTTGCCCAGAGTACTATCGATTCTGCTACCTCACTGCAATAGGGTCATACAGATATTTGGTTATATACAAATATGCACCGAAAGTGAGTTGTGAATAAGCAGAAAAATATATGGCTATATGATACCGATAACAGCTGAAAGCATAAACGGAAATGTCATGTTTTAACATGTCCAGAGAATTACTTATATAAACTTACATACATATGTATATTTGAATCAACTAAGAGGGAGAAGAAAGAGAGAGCATTTTCTGTATGCATATGTGTGTATGTGTATGTGTGTGTGTACATATATATGTATATGTGTATATATA
>NC_068982.1:160525432-160530546 GCF_001194135.2 Octopus bimaculoides
CGTTTTGAAAGTATTCTTTCTGAAGAAAAATATATTGGAACGATTGAGCGAGATAGCGATGGATGTTAACCCTAAATAAACCATTAAAACGAAATTCTACTTCTGTATAGCTCTTTTGAATCAAGTTCCTCGAACTTGTACTTTTTGATAGTAAATTCTAAGTCACAGTCTTAGTTTAACAGTGGTTTCAAATTTTGGCACAAGGCCAGCAATTTCGGTGCAGGTATTAAGACGATTGCAACGAACCCAGCGGTCAATTTCGACGGAATTTGATCTCAGAACATAAAGACAGACGAAATGCTCTAAGACTTTTCCCGACATGCTAACGATTCTGCCAGCTCGTCGCCTAAGTTTTAGTCGAATATTGATATGGTAAGTTGAAATTATATTTTCAGTTTTCAGGATGGTTGATTGAATATATAAGAAACTTTGATTTCATCTGAGAACATACAGAGGCAAAGTTCGGGTGTGTCGGGTACAAGTTGAAATCTATCGAAGGCTACCTTTGTGTATAACATAGAACTCATCGTGTATGTCTTTCTTCGCGTTTGCACTTCAGTTTACAAATATTCATTTCGCTATAAAATTTTATATATACTGAAAAGATATCTTGTGAGTGGTTTAAGGTAAACCAGTGCTTCGAAAATATTCTTTGGAATAAAATATTTCGCAGGATAAAGAAAGGTAAATGAGTAATATGAATATACGGTGTCTGTGTATATATATATATATATATATATATACGGTTTAGATATAGATTCAAGGCTTGAATATGGTACTTATGCGAAGGCACCCGAATATCACATCCCAAAAGGATGGGTGATTAAAATCAAATAATAAGCAACACGGATTTCAAAAGTGATTGCAGTACACACGTTTCATGCTACTTCAATTTATTTAAGTAATGTGAGCATTACCTTAAATGCAATATGAAGAGCAATCTTCAGCTGCACGAAAAAATGTAGAAAAAAAGACATATTACAAATGTGGCAACATATTAAAACCAAGTGGGAGAGAGCAGAGGAAGAATATATAAGTCCATCTTGACATAGCAGGGTCTATCAGGCTATATATATCAGGCTATATATATATATATATATATATATATATATATATCATATTATTATTTTTATAATAGCCTTTATGTAATTAGACCTAATTTTTTGTTCCCTTAAAAATTCATATTAGCTTATATATAACAACACCGGTAACTTCACAACTTATAATATACCTCTTAGATTATAATTAATATATCGCTAGCATGTCCTATCGCCCCAGTATTCTTTTAGTAAATGCCAGTGATCAGTCTTTATAGATACCTCCTAATAGGTAAATAACTAAGTATATGATTGAATATTAAACTAATTCTATGTAATTTTTTCTCTCTCTCTCTCTCTCTTTATTGTTGAAAATTTTGGTATATATTCAAAATTATTCAAAATTTATCCTTTTGGTTATAATATTTTTCTTGATAACACAAAATTTTATCTTTATGCAATATAACAATATTGTTTAAATCAAACTCCTATAGTACCCCATGATAAAATTTTCTCTGTATTATCATCAGTGATTTTAATTAGGGTTTGCTCCTTTAACTAGTAATTAACATCTTGATTTATGGTCTTCTTTAACCAAACCTTATTATAGCCAGTTACTTTATACTACTTCAGAATAATCTTGACAAGTTTTATGACTATACTCACTATGATTCTGCCACTATACCCACTATGATTCTGCCACTATACCCACTATGATTCTCCCTCATGTCCTTTCCTAACAGACACTGCTCTCTAGTCTTAGATTTTGATATACAAAATATTCGATAAACAAGACTATAAATTAAAACAGACCAAAAACTCAGTGACAAGCTCGGACCCTAACAAGTTTTTTTTTCTCTGATGTCTTAGAAACTTCTAAGCTGAAGTGAAAACAGCATGGACTTTGTCTTCTTATGTATGTATGTATGTATGTATGTATGTATGTATTTTTGTCGACCTGGAATTGACGACGAAACCAAGTAGTCCTATTGTATAGCAACCTAGAAATAATAATTGTCTATAAAAGGTAGATAGGTAGACTAAGATAGCTTTACATTTCTGTAATAGAATGAACATAGTAGATATACACCAGGAGAAATATACACGAAATCCTTGATAGCATAAATTAAGTTCATCTATGAAAGTTATTCAATCGCTGAGAGTTCAAAGCGACCCATCAGATCTTTGATTCTATGGTTGTGTGTCTTGGCACTTCGCCTTTTGACTGTACGATGTCGATAATATAAGCATCATACAAAGTACCAGGACCGACATAATCGACGAACAACTTTGAATGCAAGAAAATGTTGGGTTTTCTCAAAGCTTACTCGTTAGATAGAATATCTACTACTTATATCAAGCATTAGTGTCTTATTAAATGAAAAGGAACTTATCTCGTGTTATCCTCGGTATATTACTATGAATAACATAAAAGGAGATGGTTACTGGTGTTGGTTTTTGATCATCGGTCTCCGTATATCCAATGGAACTAAACAACAACAACCCAACTTCAAATTGTCGATACTTAATCACTAAAATATAAACAAAGCTTAAAGAATAAAGTAATAATGGAATATACAGTGTATGGAACACAACTTTATCCAATGAGATGTGACAAAATTCTTGTCTGTGTGTAAGCTTGTGGTGAGGTATCTGTTCATATTAATTTAACAGTTGTCTTTACTTTCAGGTGTGGAAATTTGTTACTATCGTTTATACATATATTTACACCCGAATTATAATTAGAATCCGAGAAATAGAATGAAGTCGCATAAATACATATAACCCGGATAAATTTATGCAATAGAAATGGATTTACAGACAATCTCTAACAAAATTCTCGAAGTTTCTTCCTAAATTGATAATCTGCTGTAGAGTAATAATAATATATTTGACTCTGTGGGGATATAAAACTGCTACACATGAATCTAACAGCTCGATTTAGTGGGTTTCTTCTGTATTGTATGTAATAGAGAAGACCGCTGATGCAAATGAATTAACAGTGACAGGTTATTACTAGTGACTGCCAAACATTGCAATGTTTGCTGCATGCATGGAGTATAGGAAGAACAAAATTTATGCGATGTCTTAAAGCAACATTGAGCAATACCAAAAGAGAAATAAAACACTTGTCGTAAAGATGTTACAACAGTTCCCAGAGCAATCGCTTCAGAAGAAATAATTTCATTAAGGACTTATGTCGTTTTATTACCTCTGCATCTTCCTATAAAGATTGCAGCATTCTCTCTAAATTGATATTAAAATAGAATTCTTTTACAGACAATGTCAGTATAGAATCTTGAAATACAATTGGTATATAACACGAAATAGAAATCGTCGTTTTATATTGTAAGCTACACAGTACCGAAATAAAAGTTTTTCCATTTAAATGCGATACAGATCGATGCGTTAATTTTGTTATTCTGAAATATTATCAGTTATTCTTACATACTCTCCTGAACATATACACTTAAGAGAAACCTCATGATGATATTGATATACATTATATATAATATTCGTTCCAGATATGATATATCTTACTCAGATACTTAGAGCCGGTATGAATATTTATTTTACATACACTGTAAAATGCTATTCAAAAGGTTTTGTAATAATTAAGTTATGTCAAGGTAGTGGTTTTGCAGAATGGACTATGTGTGCAACAAAATACTTTGCAGTATCTTTTCGGTTGTTTACTTTCTGAATTCAAAACCTGCCGATGTCGACTTTGTCTTTCACCTTCCTGGAGTTGATAAAGTACCAGTCAAGTGCAGAGGTGAATATAAACGATTATGCACATCCCCGTCTAAGATCTGTTTTGCAATCCTACTGAATTTATTCAGATTTGATCTTCTCAAAGAGTGATAGACGTAGACTGTACAGTGGAATCTTCATATAGTATTATAAGGCATTCTGATATGCATTCCGTAACTAAACTGCTAGGGACTTATTACAACACATTACTCACTGTTCTCCCTCAGTGATTAATACTTCTTTAATTTCAAAGTGCAAAATCATTCGTTTAAATAAAATTAACACAACACTGTAACGATATGGAACCTAAATTATGTCACATGTAATAAACACTACAGCTTTGCAAATTTTCACACGCACACGCGCGCGCGGGCACACACACACACACACACACACACACACACATCTACGGTTTGTGCTATGCATTTGACGAAAGATCCACTTAGTGAAACTTCTAAAGTATGATGTAAAAAATGTCTCTCGTCAAAATTGTTAATTTTCCTGAAATGACATGCACTCTATTTATCAATTAGTCATAGCAGAAACTTAAAATTTTGTAAAATTTTTGGAGTTCCTGTTATTTGTCTTTGACATTCATTTCTAAAATAAGAAATACAGTTGGAGAGGAAATCCCAGTTTATTGAAGTTTATAAAGCAATCGTTAGGTGTAGATTCTTGTTAAGAATTTATGGTATGAGGACACAGACGAATTGAAGTACGGATAAAACACTGGATATTAGTGTTAGTGGTAGAAGTAGTAGCCTGTAACTCAAAGTTCAGAAGGAAGCAATCATTTCTTAATCAGTGCGTTCGGTAATTTCACACATTACGAACTATGTCTAGAACAATTAATCCGACATACTTTTATCGAATATGATAAAACCTTCTTTTGAATAAACTTACAGAAACTGCCTAGAAGAGATCACATGCAATTCATAGATGATTATCCGCCCATAAAACCTGAAGTATTTTCTGAACAAAAACATAGGCATGGGAAAAATTATCAATACTTTATATGTGTCTGTGGTTGTTACGTTAAATCATAATTGATAGCGGTCTTTGAAATGATTATCAGGAGTTTTTGTGTGGGTTTATGTAAACATGTTGTGAAATACAAGGTTGTTACGTAGACGTGTGTAGCTTTAGCATTTTGGCTGTGAATATCCACATAAAAAATGCATATTGTATTCAGAGAGGGAAATAAAACTTACTCTATAGTGAAATTCGAACGCTTTAGATTTGCATATTTGATTTCTAAGTGTCAAGGAAATCATTTTTTAAGATTTAAGAACTAGTTATTATCTGCATGTGATACACGATATA
>NC_068982.1:160530883-160531349 GCF_001194135.2 Octopus bimaculoides
TATTATATATATATGTGTATGTGTGTGTGTGTATGTATGTATGTATAGATAAAAAAATAGATGGAGTTAAACGCAGGTGTTATTCAAATCTTTATACTTCCGACATATGTTTCGAAGAAAGCATTGGTATTTTTCCAGAGGGAAAAAAATGATGTAAAGCAATGTGATGTTCTCATCAGGGGCAAAAGTGAAAGAAAACTCATCAATTAGCCATTTTAACCGAATGTGATGATTGCGTGTATGATGACGTCGGAAGTATAAAGATTTGAATAACACCTACGTTTAACTCCATTTCTTTATTTACCAGTTATACAAAAACATTTCACTAAACCCTGGAATTTCTACCTTTATAAGTAGGGTGTAACATCCATGGTGCTTATGGGAAATTTTTGCTACCCTGACAACTATTTATTTTATCCGTGTTATTTGTATACATTGAAAAAATACACATACATTTATTTATATA
>NC_068982.1:160532709-160533811 GCF_001194135.2 Octopus bimaculoides
TATCTGCTCGAAGGTTATTTATCTAATTTCAGTGGAATCTATCCACTGGTTTTCAGAAATAGAGTTATTAATATTTCTAAGTCTCTCTAAAGGAGACTACGGCAGCGGTACTGGAAATTAATAGTTATCGCCAAGCCAACATGGCAGTCCCAAAATTAGGACGAAAGCTGCCGTGAATTAGCTCCAAGAAGCCATCGCCTCTAGCTAGCTATGTGACACACGAAACCTGTGTCCTTTATAACCTTCGAACAGGGGAGGTCAGCAGTGTCCCCCTGTTGGTTTGGCATCTGCAGACTAGACTAGCGAGAAAGAGAGAGAGAGAGAGAGAGAGAGAGAGAGAGAGATACATATATACATACATACATACACACATACATACATAAGTTTTATTTCCTTCTCTAAATACAATACGCATTTCTTATATGGATATTCATACTTTTGTATTACATGACACGTTTACATAACTAAAACCCACACGAGAAAAAATTCCTGATAATCATTTTAAAAACCGCAATCATATATGTTCTAACTTAACAACCACACGTTTACATATAAGGTATTGATAATTTTTTTCATGCCTATGTTCATGTTCACTTTCAGGTTTTACGGGAGGATAATCGTCTATAAAACGGATCTGCTCTGTTCGAGGCCAATTCTGCAAGTTTCCTGACAATAAGGTTATATCAAAGTCGATGCGACATGTCGATTAATTTTTCTAGACATAGTGTCTAATGAGTCAAAATACCTAACTTATACACTGATTCAGAACTGCTTGTTTAGTGTGAATGTGTGTGTGTGTGCGAGTGTACGTGCATGTATGTGCATGTGTATGCATGTATGTACGTACTTCAAAGGTTATGCTTCCAATCGTAATAAATTTTGTACGGTTGTTTGAAGGTGCCCTTTAACCTACAAAAACCTTTTAAGTATTTTAAATTATCAATGCAAAAATCTTTTCATGCGTTCAAAATAACTAACAATTTTTTTTTTCTATAAGACATCTATAAATTTACATATACACCGTATTCTATGCACATGATTTTTCACGTGCATGAATGTATTTATGTATATATTAACACGTATATATATGTGTGTGTGTGTG
>NC_068982.1:160534154-160538755 GCF_001194135.2 Octopus bimaculoides
TGTGTGTGTGTGTGTGTGTGTGTGTGTCTGTGTGTGTGTGTGTGTGTGTGTGTGTGTGTGTGTATGTATATGAGTGTGCCTGTGTGTATTTGTTTGCATAAATTCCATAAGTATTCAAAGCATTAAAGAAGAGTGTTATTTTATATCACAAATGTACTTACAATTTGTAAGAGGTTTTATCCAGGGAGAAGCAAAACTGTATTTCGCACTCTCATTAAAAATTCTGATGTATTTACAAGTAGCTTTGCTGCTCTCTAGATGAAACATTGTATAAGTAGTGAGTAAACTTTAAAATACATACATACATATGAAGAGACAAAACAGGTAGAAGTTCGAGATCTGTGACGAGAGATTTCGAATAATCTCTCTCAGACAACACTTGCTAAACAGCAGCAAAATTTAATATATAAACTTAGCGCTGGAAACTGAAGGGAATAATATTCTACGTGTTGTGAGCTCCACAGGAAACATTCCCTTCCCGATGACCTGCCTTACAACCCCAAAACTGCCGGACGGACATACAGCAAAGACCCGGATATGAAGAACTCATCATACTAATAAAAGGTTATGCATGGGTACGATTTCCAATGTCATGACGACAACAATAATATTGACATTAAGAGAAGCCCTTCTTGGACTCGAGACCCTTATATCATAATACATTTCGAGGTTACTCTATTTGAAACCCAAGAACAGAAGATTGCTCTGAAATACCTAATCAACAAAAGTGACAGTGAAGCTCCAAGATCCAATCGAAAATGTAGATTGTCATATTTATGTGAAAGAAATCTCACATGCGATTAGCAGTTGCTCGAAAATGCTCAGCTGTTAGCAGCAGCAGTAATTTAGTAGTATTCTCTATTTCCCTCTTTTCTAATAATATTTTCATACTCTATATACATAATATACTAGCTACGTTTTTTTTTTAAATTTCCTACCTCCCATTTTCTTCGCTATCTTCGCCTTCTTCTCCTCTTTCTCTCCGGTCATTATTTCGCTGAATCACATATACTACATAAAACTATAAATTTTATTATAGTTTCTAGTTTGAGAGATTGCGTTACTGACACGTACCCACCTTTCTGTTTCCTTCATTCGCTCACTCGGTTTATTTTTCTCATGTTTATAGCATCTACTTAGCGTTTATGAGCTGGAATACTTCAATCTTTTTCCTTGGTTTCCCCTCCTTCATTTCTTCTCTCTTTTCTTCTGTCATGTTTTACCATCGGTTCTTTCTTTCCTTTGTGTCACCATCTAAAAATCAAAAACCTTTGTATTAGGATGTAACCTAATTAGTTCCCCTTCCTTTTCTCTAATGCAACTTCAAAATTTATCATATATACAACATAACAGCATAAATAACATATACCATATAATTATTGGTTGTGGTAAATTTCAGCAATTAATTTAGAATATCGCTAGATCGAAGTATACCGCTGTTTGTCAAGAAACATTGAAATACAAACACACGTACACAGATATACACATACATGTACACCTACATACAAACAACCATACATACAGTTTTTTTTTATTTACCAAGGCCAAAATTCCACATAGGAGGGGGTAACCACAACAAGACACACACCAGGCATTCCATTCATTTCCCAGCTCAAGGAGGCGAGCCCCGTCCTATGCTTGCTTCAAGGCATAGAAGCAACTCCCGATATCAGCAGCAAGGCCCGACAGCATATGCTGGTTTACCCCTGCCGCATCATGCTGGTTCCGTACCACTTTGAGCAACATCAATTCACTCATCTGTCCACAAACACTCTCCAAGTTCTCCTATCACTAATAAACTCTCTTGCTTCTCTCACTCCAACACTTCTAACCACCAAAGCTTTCCTCACTCCATCCATCCACACAAACTGAGGTCTGCTTGTGGTTATGCTACCTACCACCTCTACCGTCATCACCCTCCTTACCATCCGTTCCTCGTCCATCCTCTCCATGTGGCCAAACCACCTCAACATTCACCTATCCATTCTGGTACATAGAAGTTCTCTCACTCCTGCACACCTTCGCACCTCCTCATTCCTCATCCGGCCCATCCGTTTCACACCAACCATAGTCCTCAAACACCTCATCTCAAACACATCTAGTTGCCTCCTTTCCGCTTGTCTCAGACCCCACGTCTCTGCACTATATAACATTGTCGGCACAATCACGCCCTCATACACACCTCTTTTCGCTTTCATACTCAACCTCTTGTCTCTCAGCATACCTTTCACAACTCCAAGTATCTTACTCCCCTCCGTCACTCTATATCCCACCTCCTCAGCCACCACAATCCCCATCCGCCGTCACATGTCATCCCAGGTACTTAAAAACATTCACCTCTTCTAACATCTCACCATTTATACTCACATCCATCCTACCAGCCATTCCATCTCTCGAACATCTTTTCACTTTACTCTTAGCTACATTCACTTTCAGTCTCCTCTGCTCACACATTCATCCAAACTCTACCACTAGTCTCCTCAGTTGCTCTTCTGAATCTGCCACCAGTGCTGTATCAACAACAAACAACAACTGACACACCTACCATTTTTCTCCATTTTCTCACACCATTTGAGTTCCCCTACCAAAGGTTCTAGCATTCACATCTTACCACACCATCCATATATAGATTAAACAGCCACGGAGATATCACACAACCCTGTCTTAATCCCACCTTCACGTCAAATCACTCACTTACTTCACCACCCACCCTAACACATGCCTACTTTCTCCTATAGAAACTCTGTACAGCTCTCAAAAATCTACCATCTACTTCATACAACCGCAACACCTGACACATTGCATCCCTATCCACACGGTCATATTGCCTTCTCTAAGTCCATAAAGGCCCAATATACATTCCTCTCTTTTGCCAAGAACTTTTCACACATTTGCCTTACAACAAATATCTGATCTGCACACACACATACACATAAATATATATATATATATACATGGATGTATATATATACATGGATGTATTGCTGTATGCATCAGTCACGCGACAAATATATGCTAATGTATGTGCGTATGTACGTGTGTGTGTGTGTGTGTGTGTACATATATGCATATAACTTAAATAGCTATTGAATCTCAGCCATATTTAAATGGGATATCGTATTCGTAGGACATTCAGCTGGTGTGATCAAATTAAAATTTCTTCGACTGAGAATAAGATATGGATCATGGAATCAATGTATCCTGTACATACTGCATACGCAAACACACACACACACACACACACACACACACACATACACACACACACAAACACACACAAACAAACAAACAAACAAACACGCGTGCACACACAAGGTATTCAAACGCATAAATTTATTTAGACATTCGCATCAAAATGTAGCCATACACAAATAAATATATTCGTGCATATTGACGTATACAAACGATCGGATTGGAACCAAATAGATACACACACATATGTATGCGTGTAATAATGAAGCGATATAAGTGTGTTGCTTTTCGTATGTGCGTCTTTGCAGTTGAGCAAAAGGTTCTGTGATTTCTATAGTGTCAAATACACAACGTAGTCTCATTCGTGCATGGAACTATCTGCGAACTTTCTATGTCGTACAGTTCCCAAGAGAGCATCACAAGAATTTGTTTTTATTCAGTATGACATATGGAGTTGATAGACTTGCTGATATCCCCAAGAGGTTTTGCTGCAGGGAAACGTAAATGTTGATTCATATGACGTTGTTATATTCCATGTCAGAGGAAATATTTATTGTACGACATTAAGGATGTTTACTCTTTCTTTTTTTAACCATTCTCTTTAATCATATACTGTCTTACATTAATGAGAAACATTGTCTGAAATCTTTTAGAAAACAGAAAACAATTTCTCTTTGAAACCTCAAGCTTGCAGAAATTAGAAATGCATATATACATGCACAAACACATGTTCACACACACAAGCACACATGCTCGCTGGTAAAGACTTTAAATACTTAATTGTATATAAATTTATAAATACAAATATACGTGTGTGTGTGTGTATGTATGTATGTGTGTTGATAGATAGATAGATAGATAGATAGATCGATAGATAGATAGATAGATAGATAGATAGATAGATAGATAGATAGATTGACAGACAGACAGACAGACATACAGACAGACAGACAGACAGATAGATAGATAGATACATGAATGTGTGTCTATACATGTGCATACATACATGTATACATACAAACATATTTACATACATCCATATATATAAGCTTGTATAAATTATGTTTTCGATATATGGTATTATAGCACCAATTACAAGCTGACCTAGTGTGTGTGAGCTTGGTATTTGTTAGTGAAAATGCTAATGTTTCACAAAAGACTAACGAATCAAGAAATTAATTGATTGATTAATTAAATAATTAGTCTTTTTTTTAAACAAAAACGCAACATGCGTAATTAATTACATCAAAATTTTTTTTCTTTTCAAAAAATATATGTTTTAACATATGACTTACGTTAAGGTTCTCGTGTGACAAAGCTCACGGAAAATCGACATATGTGTTATATATGCGTGTGTATGTATATATATATATATATATATATATATATATATATATATATATATATAT
>NC_068982.1:160539287-160539876 GCF_001194135.2 Octopus bimaculoides
ATATATATTAATAGTAATTGTATGACAACAAAAGAGTTAATGAGACCTCGATATTGTGTAAACAGAGGAATTTATATGTAATATAATATGTGACAATTATTCGGTTGTCATAATAAAACTCTGAGTTTCGGATGTCGGGGCGGAAATCTGCTCCAGCATCTCGTCAGTTATCAAAGTAATCAAAAATTATAGGTGTATGTGTGGGTGTGTATGTATGAGTTTCACGCGAGTGTGAGTGAGCATATGCATATCAGCACATGTACGTCGGTGTGCGTGCGCGCAAGCGTATGTATGTATGCACATGCGCGCATACGAGATTTCTATGAGCATTTTTATTTTTTTACTTTTTTACTTTCTCCCCTTCGGGTTTTCCCCTTACGTCACTATCATTCTAATAGCTCTTTCGTCTTAATAACCGTCAATCACATAGTAATTTCCCTTTGTATAAAGATAGCATTTTTTGATTGCCTTGATATCTGACGAGATGCCAGACCAGATTTCCGCCCGGACATCCGAAACTCGGAATTTTATTATGGCAATCAAATAATTGTCACATATTATATTACACACATATATATATATATATATA
>NC_068982.1:160540701-160541826 GCF_001194135.2 Octopus bimaculoides
TGGAGCCTAGCAGCAGATATAAAAAGGGGAACTTGACACGACGATCAGTCGGACGCTGACACTCGTTGATGCTGCATCGAAGAGGCCAGGGAATAGAAGAAAGAAGACATGCACCCAACACCAGAGTTGAAGACACCTCCGAAAGGAGGGGCCCCGCCACGTCAAAACGGTAGAGGAGTAGGGGCCGAAACCGGACGTGGTTCCTCCTGATGATGTCTTCAGCTAACTGGATCCTATAAAGGAGCTGTTGTGGTAGCAGACCACGAAACATGGTTGAAATTCCTTCCTATTATAGCACTAATAAAAGCGGACCTAGTGTGATTCAGCTTAGTATTTTTTAGTGAAAATGCTGTATGTGTGTTTCTCTGTGTGTCTCTGTGTGTTTGTGTTTCTGTGCGTGTGTGTGTATGTGTGTATGTTTGTACAGCATGTAGTCGAAAGCTATGCCGGCGCTTTAATCTTCTTTCTCTTTTTGCTCCTTTCTTTTCTCTTTCTCTTACAACGTCACTCGTCTTACCTTTTTCTCTTTTCGCCGTACACTTCACTATACCCTAATTGTCATGGTAATTTTATGCACGCGCGTGCGGTTGTCTTTATATTCTTTCCACTATATTCTGAATTTTTGCCTCCATGCTGTAACCTCTCACATCGTCCAAATATACGTCTCTGATTTTCCTCGTTTCTTTTGTGCTATTTTACCTACCTACCTATCTACATCCATTCATACATACATACATACATACATACATACATACATACATACATACATACACATACACACGCTTACAAACACACACAAATACATATATATTTATATATAGATATATATATATGTGTGTATGTATGTATGTATATGTATGTATGTATGCATGTATGCATGTATGTATGTATGTATGCATGTATGTGTATATATAATGTACTGTTCGGTGATGGTAAGATCAACGAAATAAGACTCCATCTGGTGAGAGACAGATATTATATACATTCATACTTACATATACATAAACGTATATACTTACATATCAGTGTATGTGTGTGTGTATGTGTGTGTGTGTGCGTGTATGTGTGTGTGTGTGTGTGTGTGTGTAAGTATATATATATATATATATATATATATATATATAT
>NC_068982.1:160544013-160547054 GCF_001194135.2 Octopus bimaculoides
TGTGTGTGTGTGTGTGTGTGTGTGTGTGTGTGTGTGTGTGTGTGTGTGTGTGTGTGTGTGTACGTATGTATATAATTGAAAATTTTCAAGTAGGCATTACGATTATTTTCTTACTTCATTTTTCTGTACATATAATTACTGCAATTGTTTGCAGTTCAACGTTTAATATATATTTCTTCATGTGCTCAAGTATCAAAGATGCTCATTAATACAAATACTTCAAGTTGGCCAGTGTATGAATTCCATTTCTACTTCATGATAAATTGGCATAGAAACTCCATGCAAACATAAGATATTTTGAAATACCCCAAAAGTCAAATCTCACTGAATACTGTAACACAATTAAGCATATGTATACATATTGTATATTATAATGTTGTGTTGTTTTCTACATTTAAATATCTGCGTTTAATATATATTATTTTTTTTTCATTTCAAGAATTTCTCCTTGAATTTATTTCATAGAATTACTGCAGTTATTTCCAATTTTATCAACGGATTTTCCAACAATTGCCTTTTATTTAGTTTTTAATCTAAGTTTCAGGCAAATGCATTTATATCATTATTGGTAGATTTACATTGTAAAGTTTTACAAAATAAAATAAAGAAAAAGATATTTGCTTCGAGAAAATTTCAAATCATATTTTAGCATGCCATGTTGAACTTATAGCTAATGAGAGAATCTCTTCCAGGCTGGATCAACCGCTAGATATTGCAACTAAATTTCCTACAAATCACGTCTATCCTCTTATGCAAAAAGGACACTTTGAATAATATACTTCTAGGCATTCTGATAGAGAAGATATTCAGGGATAGTGAGCAATTGACAATAGTTCTAGTCAATTAGAGTCGTTTTGCATCAAAAGATCAAAATCACGTGTTTAATGAAAATGCCTTAACCAACTGAGATCTGAAATTGAATGAATCCATGTATCACTCAATGTTTGACTGTGGTACCTATCCACAAATTATGGAACATCAGTTAAGGTGCCTACTAATGTAAGAAAAAAGTAAGCACTTTCACTGACCTCGTAATTTATAATGGAAATGTAGAGAAATTTAAATAATGCTAACTGAAGTAGGTAAAGAATCGGCTTCCCTAAAAATCGTATTTTTATATTTCTCTCAAAAATATCTCCATCAATCATTTCTTGTACAATTTATTCTTTGACCTTTTCTCAAGTGCGCATTTTTACTGAGCAAAGAAATACACGCAAACTTTCTACTTCTTCTGTTTAACACGTACTTTAAGTTCGCTACGCTTCTTCACAACATATTACCGTTTAAAAAAAACGTTGAAATTAAATTGTCGCTTGAGCATTGGGAAAGATTCTTTATATTATATAAATCCCTGCATTTTCTGAATTCGAATCTTATCGCCTTTTATTCTTTCCGATAAAATAAGATATCAGGCGAGTACTGGTAAGAATACAATTGATTATAGCTTTCTCACTCTAAATATGTGTGGACTTATAAATATGGTAGAATTCGATATCTTGATCATAACTTTAAGAAGCAACAGAGCATTGAAGGATTTCCCTTCCGCAATCGATGAAATAAGTATTCAAGTATTTGTCGATAAAATCAAATAATTCCTCCTTATTCACAAAAATGTGTAACCTAAGGAAGTTGTAATATAATTTTCAGTGCACTAAACATATGCATCATGTGTAGGAAAATCTAATATTCTGTAGTAACTTGATTTTATTTCGTGATGCCGTTGATGTTATTCAGAGAATATTTGATAGTCATTGGTGTTACGTATATTCTATACAAGTATGGATGTATTTAAATCGATGTCAGATAGAATCTTTAGAGATTTTTAGCTATTCTTACCACAAAAGGAAAATCGCGAATGAAACGTCGGAAATCAGAAATTGTAAAATACAGAGATTCATTGCACTCCCTTTGATTCAAGAAATGAAAGGTCAACTGAAAGCTACAATTCACTTTAGAAGTCCCTATCATGAATAAAAGTGTAAGTAGTACAAGCTTACAAATCGCAAAAACATTTCCAACGATATAGCCTCAAAGTTTGGGAAGTTAGTAAGTCTACTTCTGTAGATTTCAGTGAAGATATGTGTAATATCCTGTAATATTGGGAAAAAGTAGAATTCATATCTTACAGATTGAAGTGCAACGACAAAAGTAAATAAAGATGAATATGCTGTATTAGATTTATGATTTTTCTTTATACACTCCTTTCATCTTATATTACTAAAGTGTATTTCCTGCTTTGATCTGAGTACTAATACCTGCACTAATCTCCAGTAAATATTTTAGTTAATTCTCTATTCTCCTGTAAATTATATTATATTGCTAAAAAAAAAGTACTTTCATTTGACCATATTACGATCAATATTAAATAAAGTTGCTTCATGTCTTTGTTCATGTAAAGTGTTGCATTCATATTTAACACAGACATCACGAGGAAAACCTCAAACATGATAGAAAATGATAGCAGTTTGTAAATAAAATTTATTGAACTACCTTTAAACGATAGTGTATATTGTATCATTTAAGCCTGATTAAATAATAATTTTATTTATTACTGCAGACTATGGCATCCAATTGTTAGACACATAATGAAAACTAGATGTCGCCTCATTAAATCTAAGGAACGTTATGATACATTAACTCAAGCGATAAGCTTTTTCTATCTAAATTTTGTAAATATAACTGTAATATGCTTAACGGTTTTCTATTCTATTGTCTTTTCACAATCATTACCCATCAACCAACACTATTGTGATGCCTGTAACTATCTGCGCAGGAAAATCATTTATAGATAGAAGTTGTATTGAAAGAGGTATTATTATAGGAATATCTTAATGATATTTTCTACAAATTTAATAAATACAATGCTGAATGTGTGTATCGGCAAACTTTTCTACTGTTAAGGAAAATATATCATAAATATTCTTCACGTAAAACATAAAACTTTAAAATTGCATTTAGAAAATGGAATTTCGGTTTCTTTTCAGTCTCTTTATATGTCTCTCCCTTAATCTATCTAAATGTAATATGTAGGTATATGTATA
>NC_068982.1:160547172-160553959 GCF_001194135.2 Octopus bimaculoides
TATATATATATATAGATGTGTGTATACGTATATGTGCATGTGTGCATGTGCGTGCGTATGTATGTGCATGTGCGTGTGCGCGTGTAAATTGAAGAAAATGGAAATTACATTGTCCAAATTTATTATGTATCATCATTCAGTTGAAATATTAAACTGAAATCAAATAAGGATAGATGATCGCATCATAATGCTGATAGCGTATATAAATTTCCTAACGTTATTTGCATACATATGCAAGTGGTAATAACCTCTATGGTTTTGTTATTTATAAAATTGGCCGATTTTTTTAGTGATATTTTAGTGTTCTCTAGGTTGGATATATCACATGAAGTCCCCTAGGGACAAACAACGGGGATACGAAGCAAACTTTTTAGTCAGCATCAAACTAGTTTCATACTTGATTTATTTCTATATTTCACCAGTTTATTATTTCTAAAATGCTTTTTTTCATGCTCCAACTCCGTTCATTCTCCATCCTAGCTGCTATCACTCCTTTACAGTGACCAATGAACATGTATCACTCCTCACACACACACACTCGCACAGAACTTCATTCTTGTCTCGTTTCTTTTTTTTGTTTTGTTTTTGCAAACAAAGTTTACGCAGAAAATGATTTTCACTGCCACACGTTAATATAATTCCAGCGAATCACAACAGATTAACTTATTTGATAGATGAATTCCATAGTGATTAACTTTAGCAGTTGATATGACCGTAGATTTCAATAATTCTTTCTGTTTAGTTGAAAAAGTAAAATGATTTTCTCTTGGACAAAGTGGCAACCTTGAAACATTATATTCCTCACCTTTCTGCATAAAATTTTATTCAAAACTCCTGTCATTATATCCAATCCACATTATGTTTTATTAAGATTTGCTGCACTGCCGATTTCTGAAGTTTTCGGTATTTATTCATACGCCTATTGCTTAGTCACTGAACGAAAAGTAGTGCCCTTAACTCTTCCTAAATTAGGCGTAGTCGAATAAGAAATTTTCACTGTTGATTTATTAAATATGAGATGGTACTTGTGATGTAGTGCGAAATTTGATTCTAAATTCTTATGAAATAGTTTAGGCAAGAATTTAATTTGAATGGAGAAGGTAGAGGCGTACCTTATATATCTATCACTTATATATTTATCTTTCGTCTCAAGTCTGAATTTCTTGAGTATTTCTAAGTTCAAAATAGGAGCTTATCTCGTATACTTTCTTAAATATAACTACATGTATGTATATATGTCTGTATGTCTGTATGTATGTATGTACGTATGTATGTATGTCACTTCTATATTTTAATAATTATAAATTTTCCACTGAGGAGGAGGCCGGTTTCTAACAAAGATACAAGGTTCCGTTTTTGGGATGTAGTTAACAGACAAATTTACATTTGGAACTCGAGAAAACTCTTGCATATTTTTACTTTTCCACTCACAGATTGCACTTGTATTGTACGAATTAGCCGGTCAATTTCTCTTCTGAAAATCTCACTTTATCCGGATTCTCCTTTAAGCATTTGCTAACAAAACCTAGTGCTCCACTTTTATTGGTATGAATATCAATTCATAATCTGGATATGGAAGCTGGAGGGTTCGAAGCAGTTGTCCATAGATACCCTCAGAGATTTTTATATCTGCAGGGCAGCTGACCTCTATGATGGTACATACCTTTGCTCCTCTGTCACAAAAAAATCAATATCCGGCCTGTTATGTTTACATTTGCTAGAAGTTTTGATGGGAATATTCCACCAGTATTCCTTGAGTTGGTGTTAATGAATGTATTCCATAACAGAGGGATTTTCTAAGTTTATTTCAGGACAGTCTTTTTTACGGATGACATTGTAAGTTGTTTTAGCAACAACATCGTGCCGCATAGGGAGGTAGTACTATGACGACATTTTAGGACAGCTGCTAATCACATGCGTGATTTTTTCCACAGAAACATGACATAGCCTACACATGCGGTTGCACCTTGGGTTTCACCAGATACATTGTGGTAATTTCATGTTCCTGGATTGCAAACGCACAGCCTTCAAAGTGTGCTGTGATGTAATGGTTTGGTGTCTAAGAGAGGCTGCGCTCTGTGTTCATTCTATTGTCTTCTTCAAGCTTCCGGGCAACATAATCATAGTCTTTTTCATTTTTTTTTTTTGTATGCTGAGTGCTTTCCCTCCAGGTCTTCTCTGAGGTAAGAGAGTCCAGCTGTTTGGGGGCTGTATAGATTATTAGGAAGAGAGTGCTTCTTGAGGAGCTCACTGCCAACTCGTACAATGTTGTTCACTTCCCTTTACAGCACTGCATTTATACATTTATTTTTGTTGTTGTTTAGCTGGTGCTGCTTCAGTGATACCATACGGTATTCGAAGGCTGTCTGCACTGATCTCAGGCCACTACCACATTCATTTCTTCTGTCAACATCACTGTTTCTGTGGAAGTTCCCAGTTGTTGTCAGGATTTTGCGGGTTTTCATAACTATGGAGTGGATTTCCTCTACAGACCAATCAATTATTCCAAATATTGGGATCAGCACTGGTACTGCAAAAGCATTGGGGGATATTGCTTTGTTGTAAAAGGAGAGTTTTGACTGCCATATTTTCCTAAGTCTGGTGTAATATTCTCAGGTCAGTCAATCTTTATTCACAGTGCTTTCTTATGATACATTTTCATCTATGCCTAGGTACTTGTAACATTCTTTGTGTAGAATGGTATAGATACAGAGACCGTTGGTGCACAGGTTTGGGTTTGGGGACTGACTTTCCTCATTATATAACCAAATATTAACATTTATATTAAGCCAAATTCCATGCCTATATCAGATGAAAATTTTGTTATTAATTCCAGTGTGCATGTATATATTTGCATGTATTATGTAATTGATTTCACTCTTGTGGGAATGGCGAAAGTATTTCACTTCCAGAAATTACTGTCCATTACGCTTGAATTAATGCTACATTTCATATCATTACTGATCAAAAACATAGCCTGCGTTCATTAAAATTTTAAACTGAATAATGTTTTTCTCATTTAATTAAGGAGCTGAGAAAAATGTGTGCAGAGCTCTCACATTGCAGGTAATGAGTATAATACACAGTTGTGTTTTAATAAATTGGTTCGAATTTACATACATAGATATAGCAATCATTCTTTTTATTTCTATCTCCCTCTCCATATATATATATATATATATATATATATATATATATATATATATATATAAACCAATCACGTTGGTAAAGTAAATTTTAGAGGTAATACTTGATAATTGCAAGCACCTGTATATGCCAGATAGTGGCCGAGGTGAAACAATAAATTAAAAACGTAAAATTAAAACAGAACACAAAGGATTCCGCGGTACACGTGTTTCAAGATTTATATACAAACAGCCCTTGCATCATTATATGGGTGTATAATTGATAGACAGGATGGCATAAAGCTATCTTCAGCCGCACATATATTCTTTCCCAAGCATTATATCACAAAGAAGAAGTCACCAATAAAAAAGCAAAAGAGAGAGAAACATGAGAGAGAAAAAGGGGGAGTCCACTTGGTATTATCCATTGTAAAATCCATTGTAATTTACATTGTAATAAGTTTATCCTTTAAGTTGATACATTTACATAAAAGTTCATCGGTATTCCGAAATCTGTCCATATTGTGCTACAATTCAAGGTAGAGTGAATGATAAATAAATATAACTAGCTTATATGAGCTAGAAGGAGAGGGTCCAAAAAAGAAAAAAGTTGGAGGTTAAAACAATAAAATACGAAGAAAACAATATAAAATACACAAATATTAATACAAAAATAATAGAAGTCAAATTGGGGGGGGGGGGGTAATATTTAAAAAAGTAAGAAAAATCCGGATAGTAAAGTAAGATGCATATAAAAGGTTTAGAAGGGTTGGAGAAAGGTGGTAAATAGAAAAATAAAATAAATAAAATGAAATAACAGAAATTAAAGAGAAGGGGGATGGTGTCTCGGCCAAGACTAGTGGGGGGGTCATAAATAATGTCAGGCTATAGTAAACTTGAAATATGATATCCTTGTGGTGAGTGGTCAGTGTAGCCAAAGTACATCACTATAACTTAAGTATACGAACTTATCTATTATATTGGTACATACACTTATCTAGAGGATAAAAAGATGATGGAAGTGGTAAATGGTAATTAGAACATATAAAATCTAAACAATGAATAATTAGAAAATGTAAAAAATGTCAGAAAAAATATAGAAAATATAAAAGGGAAAACTAGGGTTGGAAGTTAAAAATTCAAAATATAGAGTATTACTAGGAAAACGGTAAAGTGGCTGCATGATTTTCTGGAGAGCAGGAGTCAGACATTTGTAGCCAATGGTGTTCACTCTGAAGAGACACCAATTCTCGTAGGAGTCCTAAAGAGAACTGCACTTGGGCCACTACTATTTGTGACGGCCCTCTCAGACATGCCCTCCGCGGTAGAGTCAGCAAATCTGACCAGTTATGCTGACGATACAAAAGCATCGCAGGCAGTTGGGAAACCCAGAGGGCATCATAAAACTGCAGAAAGACCTGAACGAAATTTACAAATGGGCTAACAAAAATATCATGCAGTTCAATGCTATGAAATTTCAGGCATCCCACAATTGGTCCACCACTAGGCTAAAATCGGATTACACAGGACCAGAAGGTAATATGATCCCAGAGCCAGAGTCGGTGCGTGACCTGGGGGTTCACATGAGCAATGATGCAACATTCCATGTGCATATTACCAAGATGGCAACACTGTGCAGGCGAGTGGCTGGATAGACTCTGAGGACATTCAGAACCAGGAAAAGGAGGCCCTGCTACTCTTATGGAGGACTTTCGTTCTCAGCCGCTTGGACTACTGCTTCCAACTTCCCAACTTTGGTCCCCAGAGAGTGTGAAACAAACTGTAAATTCGAAGCAATCCAGCGCCAATACACAAAAAAAAATTGACTCGATGCAAAAGATGGGCTTTAGGGAGATGCTAAATGAACCGAGCCTCTATTCCTTGGAAAGAAGAAGAGGTGTGCGATGATATATATTTGGGAGATCTTGGAGGGTCTAGCTTCCCAATTTTGGAATTGACAACTATACCAATACTCGAATAAGGGCACAGTACTTCAATAATCTGGGTTTCAAGGGCCACAATTATTCAACATCCTGCCAGGCAACCTTAGAGATCTACGTGGTGGTGATGTGGAAGTTTTCAAGGAACGTCTGGACAGGTTTCTATCTGAGATACCAGATAAACCCACATCGCAGCAGGAGATACAAAGAAGAGCAGCTCCGTCCAACTCGCTACTTCACCAGAAACAATACCGAAAACAACACCGAATAACTACAGGTTTTGCAGCAGCATGACCTCAGCCCTGATCTAAAACCAGTAAAAGATAAAAGATAAAAGAATATTACATGAGAAGTCTTTGAATGAATTTTATCATAGGTTTTGTCTGGAGAATTAAGAGTAATATCGGGCTGAATAACAATTTGTTTAAATATCCGCCTAAATTCAATGGTGTTCCAGTACATCGATAAATAATATCAGCCAGTCTCAAAAATTAGCGAAAAATAACTATAGCAAGAACATCAACATCATAACAGTATTGGATATGGTTATTGGTGTATCTTTCAATTGCACTGATATGCTAGATGCAGTTGGAAATATCCATTAGTATCAACAAGATAACGTACTACTTTAAAATGTCAATTAATGATATTTTATTGTCTCTATGAAATATTATGACACATTAAAATTCATAATTTTTTTCATATTATAATTATAACAGTTTTTTAAAATAATTTCTGTTTCGATCTTCTGCCGATTGCAATAGTTAAATATGGTAAATTATTTGCAATCATATTTTTGACGTAATTTGACAGACATCGAATTAAAAATTCTCATTTTCAAGCTGATTTTTAAATTTCCCAGGTTGTACAAAGTGTTTTATTTTATGTGTCACTAATTTTCGAAGCGTGTTTTTTTTAATTTTTATTTAACACGTTATCGTTTGCCTTAATTTAAGAAACTGTCTGGAGATTCGCAAAAGAATTTTTTGAAAATTAGGTCATTAAGTTGTGTAACTGAATTTTCCGCATATACCTCTGATAAGAAAAGTTCAGTCAATTGGCTATTTTATTTAACTTGACATTAATTTAAGCAAGTATTTTTATGTTCTTATATAATATTAATTCAGCTAAGAATAATGCGCATCATCTTACAAACATATCTTCTCACTTCTTTTGCAAAGGATACCCACAAACAATTCTATCAATATAATTCAAAATTATACTTTCTTACTTTTACTGTATTCAAATGGTCAGAATTCAATTAAGAGCATTAAAAATATTATAGATGTAATAGAAATGTGAGATAATAATTGATTTAAAATGTTGAGAACATACTCTGGAAGCAATAACTAAAATACTTTAGAGTATATTTTGCATCAAAGTCAAGTAGTAAATTGCGAATATGTGTATATGTAAATATACATGTCAACGTTTATATCTATCTCTGAGATACTCTCCTTATGTATGTATATATGTATGTATGTATGTATGTATGTGTGTTTGTGCGTGTGTGCCTCTGTGCGCGCTCGTGTTTGTATACACACACACACACACACACACATATATATATATATATATATATATATATATATATATATATATAATACAAAGAATATATATACATGTATACACACATATATGTACATACTTACATCTACATGTGTATATACATGCATATCAGGGTACAGGACGTTAGAACAATAAACTACAGACAACGGAACG
>NC_068982.1:160555520-160562267 GCF_001194135.2 Octopus bimaculoides
TAGATATAATTATAATTAGGGGTCAGCTAATTGCTTCAACACATACCGAATTTTGAAATAAGAGTTAAAAATTCCTTTTCTACTACTGTAAAAATTTCCACGACAATAATACATTTTATGTCGGCAAAGAGAAAAGCAATGAATCAACACGACTCCGATTAGCCACATACGCGTTTCGAGATTAAAGTGTTTTAATTACTTGCTTCTCTCTTCAGTGTAGGATTTCCAATTATAAAATTTGAAAGTGCTAGTGTTAAATATGCACATGATCGAGCGACAACGTGCAACAGATATCCAACCAGCACTTCCAAAATTTACACATTCATCCTTTGTATCCACGTGTATGTTACGAGCAGTACCGTAGAAAACTGCAGTATTCTATCATGGAGTAAATTATAATTTCAAATTAATAATAACAGGTAAAATTAATTAATTAAATTAATTAATTTATCAATCAATTAATTAATAATTTTACCAAGTAGATCGGTACGTTAAAATAACCTTTATAGGTAAAATTACACAAATATTCTATAATTATAAGCATAGATATAATTAGGGGTCAGCTAATTGCTTCACCACATGCTGAATTTTGAAATAGGAGATATTTATGGGTTGTAAAGGTTAAGTTTGGAGGTGGGTAAGAAAAGAAGGGTGTGTAGTGTCTGTGAATCGAGCTGAGATGCAAATAGGTGATGAAACAAGTAGTAGTAGTAGTAGTAGTAGTAGTAGTAGTAGTAGTAGTAGTAGTGTGAGTGATAGTGTTGTTGTTGTTGGTGGTGGTGGTGGTGGTGGTGGTGGTGGTGGTGGTAATAGTAGTAGTGTGTTTGTGTGTGTGTATGTGTTCGTCTGACAAAGTAAAGGGCGTGCTAACTGGAAACAGCAGAGAATGCGATGTACATGTATTTTACATGGAAATATCGTCAATTACACCCACGAGCCCACTTTTGAAGTCAGTGCAAATTCTCTGTTGTTGTTGTTGTTGTTGTTTCTTTCCACGTCATTATTGTTACTGTTGTTGTTGTTGTGTAAATTGCTATTGTTGAGATTATCTAGATTTGCTGAATGATTAAAAATTAATACATGCAATGCTTTTTAGCTTCCCTGTGTGACACTTTGTATCAAATGGTTAGAAAAAAAAACACTAAATTTATTGCTTCAAAAGAGTATGACAGCCCAACTGAAATAATCTTAAGAAACCATATTTCATTGGATATTAACCTGTTATTGCAGCTGATATAATTCCCTTTTTTTATAGATACTTTTTCCTTTTTCTTTTATTTTTTTAATTTTTTTTTTTTTACGATTTCTGTTTTTCTTAATTCCTCAAACCCCGTTGCTTCTATTCTCGGGCTACAACTGAAATTTATCTCTTTTTGAAATTTGTAATGCTTTTTATCATTGCAAGGGTCATATTTATTTTGTATTTTATTAGCAGGCGTCGTCTACCTTCATCATTCTTCCATCAGAATTGATGATACATTCTCAGAAAATTTATTAAAAAGAACGATGTTTATATCCGATATTGAACTACTTAAAAATTTAAAAGCTTATGAAAATACAATCTTAGATTTTCATTTAAGATATTAGAATCAGTTGACGAAATGATTTGTGGTATCTAAATGTGACGCTTTTCATCTGATTTCAAATGTTCAAATTCTATTAAAAACAACTTTACCTTTCATCTGTTGCAGGGTCGTTATATAATGGAACGACCAAATACCAAAGTTAAAATATCATTGATATCACACCCCAACAAACATTCGTAAACTTGCACTTACTTTAAAATCGATAGAACATCTATGTATCAGTAAAATATTTATCGAGCCTCAGCAAATCAAATACATAGGCGCGTCTATATACTTATTCGATACAAGGAATATTCGACAATGATACAGTCATTTGAAAAGTAGAATAAATTTTGTCACCTTGATGAAGAAGTGAAGTGAATCTATTCGAGTCATGCAATTTGAAGGAACATAAATGTACACACATATGAATGAACATGCAAAAATACAATATACGTTCATAGACGGAGACGCATAATATATATATGAATAATGACACACACAACGACACATACTCACACACTCCCGCACAAGTATATCCACACGCACACACACACACAATTTATATAAAGCTATCCAGTGGACTGTTACTCTGGAATTGGCCTAGTTTCACTTACCTAAAGAAGCAGCTGCACACCGTACAAACTCCCGAGTAACAAAGTCACTGAAGCGGATTAACTACACTACTACACTCTACGTTTGTATCGAGCACTTCTCTCTTTCTTACTTAACAACAGTTGTGTGTGTATGTGCATGTATGTGTATATATGAGTGTCTGTGTTCGTGTACTTGTGTGTGTGAGTGCGTATGTTTGTGTGTATGTGTGTGTACTGTCTGTGTGTGCGTGTATGTGTGTGTGAATATGTGTTTATAAGTACATAATGACATATTAGCTTGAAGTATCTGGTATACATATGTAGTTATATGTGTGTGTATATACATATACATATATATTTATATATATATATATATATATATGTGTGTGTGTGTGTGTGTGTGTGTGTGTGTGTGTGTGTATGTGTGTTTGAAAATGTTTGAGAAGATCACATTTTGTTCCTGAAAGTGTGAAAGTATCGGGCAAGATAGAATTTAATCCGATTAACGTTAGTGCAATATAACCTTTATCTAAAACCTCGTGTTTAATTTTCCCAAGTCTGCTATATATCAGAGAGCAGTGTAGGAGCTTCTGTCGTTGCAAGGTATTGTTTGAAATATTTTTTTGTGTAATATTCAGGCCGAGTTGTTTAAGGTGAGATGGTTTTTATTTTTTAATGAGTTTATTAGCGAAAGTATGATTAGCTGCTTTAGGATCAGTAGTTTCTCATCATTGCAGACACTTTCGGCATTCGTGAGAAAGTTCAGTGTATTTTATGTAGGAGTAATACTCGAACCAGGTAACTCTCTTAAGCTGAGTAGAAAGCATTCATGCTAATGGAAGTGTTCACTTGAGTTCCGTTTTATCCGAATATTTCCTATAAAAGAGCCTAGGCTTTTCCTGACCTGTTGAATAATACTTTTATCATGCGTGAATATTAGAAATTATTGAAATAGCTGACTGCCTTCTGGAGAAAGTTTTTAATGATAGAGGTAAAGAAATTATTAACACAGAAGTGTGGTAATGGGCATAATAAGTTTTTGCACTTTAGTCATTTTGACCATTCAATTTAGGTTTATGTTTTTTTACTCTCAAATTGAAGTGGGAATTTAAATAAATGTGTTGGTGAGGGCTTTTCTATATATGTACGTGTGTGTGTGAGAAAACAGTGTAGAAAGTATGATATTCACTTCGTTCACTTCAACAGTTTTATATCTCTTGTCATTTATGTTTGGCTACTTGTTAAAGGAAGTGTGATTTAAAAGATCATTTCATATATGCTATGCATTCTAGAATGCTGAGAAGCCGTTTTCCAGTAAATTACACATATCCAGTTTTTTTCACTTACGAAATCGCCTTTGCCACAAATCATATATCTTTTTCTATTATCATGTTTAAAAAAAACACTTGCAGACACAATGTCTTCATTAATATCCTAGTGGTTGCTGAGAGAGAAATAAATTTGTTTCCTTTCTGGTTATATGCAGCTTCAAACTGAAACATATACAAAACACATGTGAAGATGTAGGAGAACCGAAAATAGATTTTCCAAAAATTGTTCAGCTTAAATTAGTATTGATTCTTTATTTTCTTTGAAAACGCATGTAGTGTCTAATTTGATCGATCGCTTATGTGATACAAGCAGAACACATTGGAATGTAATCTTTTTTATTTGTAGTAGTATTAGATTAAGGCGGTGAATTGACAGAAACGAGAGAGCATCAGTAAAAGTTCCGTGCATTATTTAGTGTTAGATATTTATATTCTAAGTTCAAATCTCGTCAAGGTTATCTTTACTTTCACCCTTCGACGATCAATAAAAACAGTACCAATGAGATACTGGGTTTCATTTAATAGACTGCAATTTCTTGCCGCATTTTGGTTAGCACAGTGGATTGTCAAATTCGACAGAGCGTTAGAAACAATTCCTTGTGTTTGCTTGTTATGATACTTTATGTTCAGATTCCACATTCAGGATTAAATTTCATTTATATTCTGGCTTTGTGCATGTGTTAGAAAGTATTATTATGATACTTTCAATAGTATTATTATTATTATTATCATTATTAGATCGATTATATCGACCACAGTGTACAACTGGTAATTGATTTATCGACCCCAAAAGGATGAAAGGCAGATGTCGACTTTGCATTTCATCTGTTTGGGGTCGATAAATCAAGTACCAGTTGTGTACTGGGGTCGATCTAATCGACTGACCACCTCGCCCAAATTTCAGACCTTGTGCATATAGTAGAAAGGATTATTATTATCATTATTGAGTGAGAAAGAAGCGCATGCCATCAAAGGGAAACTGGGTCTGATAAGGGTAAAAAAGGCTCACACATAACGTGGTAATCCCAGATAAAAATGAACGGCGCATGACTTTGCATGTGGGGCCGAGTTAAAATTTTCTTCAGTTTGAGTAGCCCATCCCGCTCAGTGTCCCTGAATAAAGCTTGTTTAAGGACGATGAACGAAACACACGTTTCTAAGGGAGAATTATTCAAACACCAACGTATGGCTAGAACGCTCCCCGAACTAATCCTGCTCGTAATCAGAGGCGCGCATATCGTCAGCCATTAAGAGACATACCCAACTGGTTAAGATCAAGCAACTGACAAGGAAATTTGCTGTAGCCCATCTTTTACACCAAAACAAAACATGTACATAATAACACTTCCAATCTGTAAAGGTCAGAAGCCACGAGAGTCACGTCACTGCCTGGTGTGATATCCTGTTTATTCTTTCCATCCATGCAGGCTGTTTGTGTACATTGAACTTTTTTTGTCCATCTCTAATTTTAATACCGCATTTCTGAGTTGCAAGATAAGCAGCTGAGTAAATGAGTTGATCAATCACTACGAGGGCATTTTCTCTACTATTCTCAAGGAGTTGTCGAATCAGCTTTGCAATTGCTTGATCAACTTCTTTGATTACTTTTCTGTTCTTATTAGTATTAATAATTTTGAGAACTGGGGATCTTTCGTGGAAAGGATGATGTAGTTGTAGTAGATATGGTTTTAGTATTCCATCTAAAAGTTCATTGCTGACGTGATCATTTATAGTGTTTTTAGTATCAATTAATGGTCACCTTCGGTAGGATTCTGTATGGCTAGTTTGCTGATTTGAGTTATTTTTATTTCAGAGCTTTTTGCCCGTGGGTATAAGTGAGTGTGTGTTATATTGAGCTAGATATTGACTGATCTGACTATTCTGTCAGTTTCGCAGTCAGTTAGTCTTTTATTTTTTTAGGATATCACGTCTCACAGCTCCTAGTTTATTATTGTCCATGTACAGCCTGCTATGCGGATTTTTGCACCTCCAGATTTTGTAGATCTCTTTTTGTGTGGTTAATGTTTCTCGGTTTAGTGTCGAATAATGATAAGCATGCATAACTTCGATATACTCCTCTTTAGTCCACTTCTGTCCTGTATTTCTATTTCTTTGAGATTGGTTTGGTGGTTGATCCTGAGCGTCAGTTTCGGGAATATCCCTAGTTTGATTTGCTACAGCTTCTTGAGGAGGTTGGTCCTGATATAACGACTTTTCAAGCTCAGTGACAGAACATAAGATCACTGATGAACGCGTTCTTCGAACGACACGGGTTCTAGTGGGTATTTCCATGGTCGGTATCCAGGGCCGTGCTATAAGTGCACAGGGTTAACCAGTTGTCTCGTTCCTTGGGTAAGGTTCAGAGGTCCTAGGCATCATCATTTTCTGACTACACACACACACACACACACACACACACACACACACACACACACACACATAGCAAGAGAGATGAGGTAGAGAAAGAAAGAAAGAAAGAAAGAAAGAAGAAGAAGAAGAAGAAGAAGAAGAAGAAGAAGAAGAAGAAGAAGAAGAAGAAGAAGAAGAAGAAGAAGAAGAAGAAGAAGAAGAAGAAGAACAACAACAACAACAACAACAACAACAACAACAACAACAGCAACAACAACAACAAGGACGACGACAAGAGCAGTTAAATCGCACGATAGATATCATTTACTTCGTCCTACAAGAAAAACAAACAAAATTAACATTTCTGCAGAGCTCTCTTTCAGACAGCTATCAAACATTACTTTTCGTATCCCAATTATTCAATAAAAAATCTATCACGTGTTTAAATTCCCGACCATAAAAATTGGATTATATTGTGTAGTGCAGTACATCTTTATCTCGTTAGTAAAGCCGGTTCATTCATAAATGGTCAGTAGAAATATTAATATACTTTGTTTTCAGAAATATAGCACGTATGCATTAATCTTGCACGTAGTGTACCTGTATGAGAAACAAGAATATTATTTAGATGTGTACGCCAGTTAGTTTACTTTCCATAATCGCATAAATGATCTCAGGCATATTAGCAAGGTTTCACTTTGCAAACACGTGGAAGATATTATCGTGCAATACACTTAGCAGAGTGCCTCTCATAGTCTATTTCTGTCTCAATTCGATCAAATTATCCAGCGGAAATCTAGCTGGCATAAACTGTGCAGAAATACTTCTCAATACATACATACATATATGTGTGTATGTGTGTGTGTGTGTGTGTGTGTGTGTGTGTATGTATGTATATCTGTGTAT
>NC_068982.1:160562697-160563796 GCF_001194135.2 Octopus bimaculoides
GTACGCTGTGATAAAAATACATTTTTGTTCTTTTCGTTCAGTCTCGATTACAACATTTTCCGCCCGGTTAAGTTTACCTGTTTTCCTCGTTAAACTCGATTAAACCATCAACGGTGGTGCTTGAATGATGTGTAACCAATGAAAAAATGCAATAATAACTGAAAGAAGTGGAGCGATATTCTATGTAATTTTACTAGCTTGCAGTCAAGCGACAACACTATTTTCTTTCTCTTTTTGACTTTCAGACAAAAGGTGGGCAAGAGCCCAAAATTTGAGATTCTTCTCTGTTCACGGCGATTAAACTCGTCGAACTCTTCTAGGAACTCTGCTACGGACTAGTTGTTATCGACGCACAACATCAGCAGATTTATCGGATTCTGAATTTATAGCCATTCACTTGTAATTCGCTTCGGAGTAGAATAAAACACTGTATAGCTTTCATACACTTTTCGATGTCATTAATGATGTGTGAATGACCTTATGTCCGTTTTCTCTATGGGGTTTGTCAGCTGATCAGTCAACAGAGCTATGTATTCACTGTATTATATTTAAGGTGACGAAAGCGGAGAACTGCCAGAATCGTTAGCATGCCGGAAAAAATGATGACTTAGCAATTCGTCTGTCTTTATTCTCAGAGTTCAAATTCTGCTGAAAACGACTTTGTCTTTCAGCCATTCAGGTTCGATAAAATAAGTACCAGGCAGGTACTAGGGTCGATGTACCCCTCCCTCAAAAACTTCTAGAACTGTTCCAAAATTTAAAACCATTATATTTAAAGAGGCTAAGTCAGCGAGCTGGCCGAATCATTCGCACTTCTGACAAAATGCAATACAGCATTTCTTCCTGCTCATTACATTTTGGGAGTTTGATCGGCAGAGGTGATCAGGTTACACATGCCAGCCCTTTGAAAACACCACCCCCATCATCTAACCCATATTTGCCCATGGGTTGGGAACCCTTCCAGCAAAGAAAATAGAATGCCCAAAAGGGCTCCTGATTCTCTGTGTCAGAAGCGGTTATGTTCAGATCATAATTAAGTCTTAAGTATGTATATATATATGTTCAGATCACAATTAAGTCTTAAGTATATATATATATA